>NC_061770.1:27321000-27462720 GCF_022458985.1 Mugil cephalus
CATGAATCATTTATGCTGTTTGAGTTTTCAACGTTTGAATGAAACTGAAGGAAACGTCTGTGATGCGTTCACTGCCTCTTTAAATCCGGTAAAAATGAGACTAAACCAGATGTTCCTCACGCTGCTCTCGTCCTATTGGCTGAGGAGCTGAGGTCAAAGGTTGTTCCAGAGAAAGAAGAAACTCTTCCTGACCTGTGGACAATAAAGATGTTTAATAATGAAGTTTGTTGTGTGTGGAACCTGTTTGACGTTTGTGAATATTCATAGACCTGCAGCTGTTTCCACGGTGACAGATGTTAGAGGAGATGAAAGGGAGGATGGAAACACCTGCACAGGTAGATGCAGACTAGAACCAGCAGGGGGCGCTGTCCCCTTATAAAACACGCTGTATTAGAATAAAGGAACGTGGTCCTCACAGAGACGGTAAGACGGGAGGACACACAGCTCAGCGTTAATGCGGAGCCTCGGATTAGTCACACAGACTGAGGCCGCTTCTGATTGGAGGAGGAGGAGGAGGAGGAGGAGGAGGAGGAGAAGCGGAGTCGGAGGTTTATCCGGAGCTCACCGGAGGCTCTGGAGGATCTGCAGCCGGAGACGAGCTCTTGAGGACGGACTGGAAGAGATCAGCCTCCACGGTGAGTTTAATGAAGTTTAGATGAACGAATGAATTTAATCCGGAATATTTAGATGATGAGAACTGTTAAACTAACAGCTCCGTTTTTATTTGATCTGGTTCCTGATGCAGATGTTTCGTGTTAATTATTAATTAGTGCGACTTTAAAATTAAACTGGGACGCAGAGAAAAAGTTTATGATTTAAAGAGATTAAAAGAGTCGAATCCCTCCGCTTCACAGTTTAAACCTTGATATTATTTAAATGATTAGAAGTTTTTCTTTTAGTTTTGTTTCCAGATGTTTCCTGATCACATCACCTGGTTTAATTTAAGATTAAATTATGACAGAAAGGAAATTAATCTGAAGACGGTTTATTAATTAATCAAAGATTGAAGGAGGAGGCGGGACATGCTGACTGATTGGTTAATTGGTTGGTTAATTGGTTGATTAATTGGTTGGTGTGTTGGTTGATTGGTTAATTGGTTGCTGACTGGTTTATTGATTGGTCGGGTCTGTCTGTCTCTTCAGGTGTCCTCAGCAGGATGTCCGCTCTCTATTGATTGTCTCCTCACTATGACATCATCAGGCGGCGCCCCGTACCCCCTTCTTCTTCCCGGCCTCCACCGACCCCCTCCGCCGTGGCCCCGCCTCCTGCTGTCTCTCTGGCTCTGGATTGGTGGACGGGTGGTCCAGGTGAGCTCCTCCCACCAGCACTTCCACCCCCACTCCATAAAGATCCCCGGGGACATCACGCTGGGGGGGCTGTTCCCCATCCACGCCCGCGGGCCCCACGGGCTGCCCTGCGGCGAGCTGAAGAAGGAGAAGGGGATCCACCGCATGGAGGCCATGTTGTACGCCCTGGACCAGGTCAACGGGGACCCCGAGCTGCTGCCCAACATCACGCTGGGGGCCCGGATCCTGGACACCTGCTCCCGGGACACCTACGCCCTGGAGCAGTCGCTCACCTTCGTCCAGGCGCTCATCCAGAAGGACACGTCCGACATCCGCTGCTCCAACGGCGAGCCCCCCCTCATCCGGAAACCGGAGCGGGTGGTGGGCGTGATCGGGGCGTCGGCCAGCTCCGTGTCCATCATGGTGGCCAACATCCTGCGTCTGTTTGAGGTACGGACTCACCTGGGACGCCACCATCTGGTTTTAATCAGCCCCCCATAGGGGTCTCAGGCTGAATCTGAATCTGATGCTCACGACAACAGTCGACCCACGAAAACAGAAGATGCTTTGTTCTCTTTTTAACACATGAGACGTTTTTATTTATTTGGTCACAGTAGAATTAGACCAGAATATATCAATAAAAACACACACAAAATAACTCAGAGAAATATATAGAGAAGAATGGAAATACAGAGACAGTCTGGTACAGGATGTCTCCTCCTCCTCCTCCTTCCTCCTTCTCCTCCTCCTCCTCTTCCTCCTTCACCACCTCCTCCTCCTCCTCCTTCTTCTTCTTCTTCTTCTTCTTCTTCTTCTTCTTCTTCTTCTGTTTTTGGATATGGTTCTGGTCGATGGTAGACCTAAAATAAATAAATAAATCCTGGTGTTGGTCTTGGCTGAAGCTGGATGTGATCAGGACACACCTGGTGGGGGACAGGTGGACGGACTCGTTGTGGGACAGACAGACCGTGAGGGGATGAGGACGTCTGGTCGCTGGATTAACGCTCAAACACTTTTTAAAGCTGTTAATGGCTCCGCTACCGGCCGTGAGGACGCGTCTCCACATCAGCCAATCAGATCACAGGAGACGCACCTGACTGACGTCCCAGCAGAAGACGTCTTCGTCCTCGGATCTGGTTCCAAAAGAAACAAAATTTAAAATTAAAATCAAAACCTGTAAATCAGCTGATGTTCGTTATTGTTTGGCTCCAGTGAAGCAGCTGATGATGATGATGATGATGATGATGATGATGATGATGATGACAGTGGTTGTCATAACGAGGTCTGCTCTCGTTAATGTGCTGGTTCTCGTTAATCTGCACACACACACACACACACACACACACACACACACACACAGTGTTAATGTGATTGTTGCTCTGACACACATTCAGTTCCTCGGTTACACAACTCAGATCCTGACAGAGTCCAACACTCAGACCTGATGATTATTAATAATTAATCATTAATTATTATTATTGTTCATAATGTCTGTCTGTGGCGGCTTCTGTTGGTCTTACAGGGGCCGGTTTGGGTGGTGGCTCTTCCTCTTTACCTTCTGTTGGCTGATTGATATATCTGAGTTGATTATGAATGAATGAATATATTAATGAATGAATGAATGCCTCAGATCCCTCAGGTGAGCTACGCGTCCACGGCTCCGGAGCTCAGCGACAACAACCGCTACGACTTCTTCTCTCGGGTGGTTCCTCCGGACTCGTACCAGGCTCAGGCCATGCTGGACATCGTCAGAGCTCTGGGCTGGAACTACGTGTCCACGCTGGCCTCCGAGGGAAACTACGGAGAGAGCGGAGTGGAAGCCTTCATGCAGATCTCCAGAGAGGCTGGTGAGACCCGTCTGTCTACATGTCTACCTGTGTCTGTCTGTCTCAGGTGGACATGTCCCTCAGTTACCTGTCTCTGTCTCAGGTGGACATGTCCCTCAGTTACCTGTCTCTGTCTCAGGTGGACATGTCCCTCAGTTACCTGTCTCTGTCTCAGGTGGAGTGTGCATCGCCCAGTCGGTGAAGATTCCTCGGGAGCCGACGCCCGGAGAGTTCGATAAAATCATCAAACGTCTGATGGAGACGAGTAACGCCAGAGGAGTCATCATCTTCGCCAACGAGGACGACATCAAGTAAACACACAACTCATCTTGGTTCAGGGGCCACATTCAGACCAGTTTGATTGGCTCCACCAGAGGGCGCTGCTGTGCAGGGGAGGATCGTCAACTTTTATAGGTTTTCCTGTGTCAAAATTGTTGTTGGCGTATAAGCTAATAAATAATAAACTTTGCCCCCAATTAATTGTCCCCAGTTTTCATTTGATAAACGCAATTTCCTCTGTGGACACTTTTTGTGGTGTAGCTGTGTGTGAACAGTTCGTTGTGATGCTCCATCTCCACTGTTTCCGCTCAGTGGGGCCCATCCCAATTGGTCTTGGCCTGCAGTGTTGTGGAGTGGTGAACTGCTAGCTCGGCTAACATACATAGCATAACATACCGGTAGCTAATAGATGTTTCATTATTCATTGCATGATGAATGGAGTTGACTACCTGACCAGTGTGAGATTCAAGACTTTACCACTTGAGCAGAAGCTGGAGATAAAAGCTAGGTCATTCAACCAGGAGTGGTTTAACAGGGAGCTCTCAAAAAGACACTTGATGAGTCTAATTTTTTTTTTTTTTTATCTAAATGGAATTAATAATCTAGTTTAAATAATGTTTGAATTATAGTGGAATTAGTGTAATGCGTGTGCGGAGCTGTCCACCTGCCTGTGGTGCTGAAATGGCTGTTTGGCTGTGGAATATTGTGTGTAGTGACTTTGTATATTGATTACTGTGTATTGGCCATGAGCCGTGCATTGTGTTTTTACTGTTGTCACGTTATAGTTTTGATCTTGAGTATTGGATATAGTGAGATCTTGAACACTGACATTTGGTGGCGCTATTGATATGATAATAAATGTCGCCTTGTCATTGTTTGTGTGATGGAATTATTCAGCTGCAATGTTGTGGTCACCTGTTTGTTATCAGGTGCTGGTCCCTCTGTCACGTTTTTGTGCAAAAAAATGTAATTTGTAATTAACTCTTATTCTTAAACCTGGTCTGAAAAACAAAGAATGAGATAGATGAGTCTGGTGTACACAACACATGATTCTTAATGCGCGTTTCTAAGTCGTTTTAGTCAGTTCAGTGGATACGTGTTCACTCAAACAACTGTTAAAGAACTGTTAAAGAAAAAGTTTTAAAAAAAAAAAAGAAGCTCAGCTCTCAGGAGGATAAATGTGACTCCATTTTGACTCCGCCGCTTTCTGTCTCTGGTAGGCGTGTCCTAGAGGCGGCGCAGCGCGCTAACCTGACGGGCCACTTCCTGTTTGTGGGTTCGGACAGTTGGGGCGCCAAGAGTTCACCCATCTCAGAGCTGGAAGACGTGGCCGAGGGCGCCGTCACAATTCTCCCAAACCGAGCTTCAATCGACGGTAAAACCACAAAAATACAAACGACACAAACTCTATAACCAAATCTAGACATTTAAAGGGATATTTGAAATTTAGTCGATCACCTTGTTCCCCAGAGTTGGATAATTGAGACAAAGTGTTTTTAAATCGTTCCAGGCGTCGTCCTAATCCTGTTCCAACTTCTGTCAACAAACCGGTGCGACAGTTTTTCAGGTGCTGCATTTATACTCGATGTGAATGTACAGGTCACAAGAGGTGATTAGGAAAATTCTTGAGTTTATTCATCACTTTTGTGAACAACTGGCCCGTGTGTCTCTCGTTATGTCCAACAGGAAGTGCCGGTACGAGTGTTCTCCTTCTCTCTCCTGCTCGTCGTGCCACATGTTTAGCTCCTCCTCTGCCTCCTTTAGTGGTAATGGTACCTGTAATAAATGTAGTTTATTTGTAGCTTTGGAGGTGAGGCTCTCTGAATTGGAAGTACGGCTCCGCACCATGCAAACCCAATAGCTATCCAGCGCCCTGTAGCCGGTGCAGGCCCACCGAGCGCAGCTCCCGTTAGCATAGCTCCTGCTAGCTGTCCCCCTGCAGCTCCCGTTAGCATAGCTCCCATTAGCATAGCTCCTGCTAGCTGTCCCCCTGCAGCTCCCGAGCAGCCGGGAAATCAGGGCGGCTGGGTGACGGTACGAAGGAAGCATAGTCTTACCCGGCCCACGGAGCACCACCAACCGCTTCACGTTTCAAACAGATTTTCCCCACTCGGCGACACACCCGCTGAGAAGCCAACTCTGGTAACTGATTTTGCGGAATGTGAAGTTAGAGAAACCAGCGACCATAGTTAGATGCATTCCAGGGGCCAGAGCGGGCGACACCAAATCTTATCTCAAACTGCTGGCTAAGGCTAAGGCTAATGCTAAGACTAAGGCTAAGTATGGTACGATTGTTAATCACGTCGGCAGTAATGACCAACAGTTACGTCAATCGGAGGTCACTAAACTTAATGTTGAATCGGTGTGTAAGTTTGCTAAAACTATGTGGGACTCCGTAGTTTTCTCTGGTCTCCTGCCCAATCTGACCAGTGACCATATGTATAGTCGCATGTCGTCATTCCACCGCTGGTTATCTAGGTGGTGTCCAGCCAACGACGTGGCCTACGTTGATAATTGGAACTCTTTCTGGGGAAAGCCTGGGCTGATTAGACGAGATGGAGTTCATCCACCTTCGCGGCTGCTTCTCTTATCTCTAGGAATTGTGGCCGATTTTATTAACAACCCAAAACCATGACAACCCAGAGTTCAGACCAGGAGGCAGAGTTGCAGTCTTACACGCCTCTCTGCTGCTTCTCTAGTGCTGTCTCACACCCATAACTCCACAAATCTATTAGATGTGCTTGTCTGCTCCCAGATTTTTAAATGGAAAAATAACAATAGAGGAGTTATTCATAGGAACCTTATCCAAATCAACACAAATTCACTCGTACAACAGAGCAATAAGAAAATTAAATGTGGTCTTTTGAATGTCAGGGTCTCTCTCATCTAAATCTCTTTTGTGACCGATTTGATAACTGATCATCAGATTGATCTATTTAGTTTGACTGAAACGTGGCTTGCAGGATGATGAGTATGTCAGTTTAAATGAGTCCAGGCCACCCAGTCATAGTAACTATCACATTCCTGGAGGCTCAGGCCGAGGAGGAGGAGTGGCAGCAATCTTCCACTCTGATTTATGTATTAATCCTAGACCTAAGCAAAGCTTTAATTCATTTGAAAGACTCACTCTTAGTCTAGCGCATCCAGACTGGAAAACACAAAAAACAATTCTCTTTGTTGTGGTGTATCGCCCACCTGCTCCTTACTCGGAATTTTTAGCTGAATTCTCTGAGTTTCTCTGTGATTTAGTGCTTAGAACAGATAAAGTCATTATAGTAGGTGACTTTAACATCCATGTTGATGTTGCAGTGACAGTTTAGCTCTTCATTTATGTATTATTAGACTCAATTGGCTTTTCTCAGAATGTAAATGGTTCAACTCACTGTTTCAATCGCACCTTAGATCTTGTACTAACTTATGGCCTAGAAACTGAAGGTCTAACCGTATATTCTCACAACCCTCTATTGTCCCATCATTCTCTTTAACATTTGAATTTACTATAAGTAATTACACAGAAATTGGAAAGACATTTCGTTATGGTCGACACTTATCTGATGATGCTGTAACTAGATATAAGGAATTAATACCTTCAGTATTTACCTCAGTACCTTATGTTAGTGATGTGGATGTCAGCAACCACAATCTAACTCAATCACAAATAGATTATTTTGTTGACAGCACGACAGCATCACTTAGTACAACTCTAAATCTAGTTGCTCCTCTTAAAAAGAAGGTGGTAAATGGAAGGAGGGAAGCTCCATGGTATAATTCACAGTTGAACAGTTCGAATGCTGGAAAGAATTTGTCATTCCACTAGTTCTGAAGAAGCTCACAAAGCCTGGAAAGATAGTTTAACAACTTATAAAAAAACTCTCCGTAAGATTAGAACAGCATATTATTCTTCATTAATACAAGAAAACAAGAACAACCCCAGATTTCTTTTCAGCTGTAGCCAGGCTGACAAAGAGTCACAGCTCTGTTGAGCATCTATTCCTTCAGACCTCAGCAGTAATGATTTCATGAGCTTCTTCACTGATAAAATTGTTGCATTAGAGATAAAATTCATAGCACCCTTCCATCTGTCAAAGATGTAAGTACAGTGGCATTAGAAACCTCTGTAGGACTGAGTCAGTATTTGGATTATTTCTCCCTAATTGATCTTCCTGAGCTCACTTCAGTTATTACAGCATCTAAACCATCAACTTGTCTTCTAGACCCCATCCCGACTAAGTTGCTCAAGGAGGTTTTTAATTAATTCATTAATCCATTAATTAATACCTCCATATTAAATCAGATAAACTTATCTTTATTAACAGGATATGTGCCCCAGTCTTTTAAAACTGCTGTAATTAAACCATTACTTAACAAACCCACTCTTGACCCAGATGTTTTAGCCAATTACAGGCCAATTTCCAACCTTCCCTTTATCTCTAAAGTTTTAGAAAGGGTTGTTGTCAATCAGTTGGTTGATCATTTAAACAGGAATGGTTTGTTTGAAGAGTTTCAGTCAGGTTTTAGAGCTCATCATAGCACAGAAACAGCTCTGGTTAAAGTCACCAATGATCTCCTCATGGCTTCAGATAATGGACTTGTCTCTATACTTGTCCTGCTAGATCTCAGTGCTGCATTTGACACTATTGATCACAATATTCTACTACAGAGACTTGAAAGTGTGATCAAGATTACAGGAACTGCACTAGACTGATTTGAATCATATCTGTCAGACAGATTCCAGTTTGTCCATGTAAACAACAACTCTTCTATATATATCAAGTAAGCTATGGAGTTCCTCAGGGTTCTGTGCTAGGACCAATATTATTCACATTATACATGCTTCCCTTAGGCAATATTATTAGTGTCACACCGTGGTGAGGGTGTCTTGTCTTGGGGTTGTTTTGTCCTGTCATTTCCTGTTTTTATTTTGAAAGTAATTCTCCTCTCGTTTCAGGTCACTTGCCCTTCCTCATGTGTCTCAGTCTGATTGTCTCCCCTGATTCCTGATTGTGTCCACCTGTCCCCTATTTCCCTCCATGTGTTTAAGTAGTCTGTGTTCCCCTTGTCTTGTGCAGAGTGTTATCGTCCTCAACCTGTTCCCGTGCCTTGTTCATGTCTTCAGTCATAGAAGTTTTCAAGTAAGCCTGTTATTCCTCTCGAAGAGAGAGTTTTTGTTTGTTAATTCTTTCCTTAGTTTAGATCTTTAGTCCTGAGGTTTTCCTCCATTCGGAGTGTTTTGTGTTTTTTTGATTTGTTTCTTTGATTTGAGTTTTCCTCCTTCTGGAAAGTTTTTCGTTCTCACTGGTCAGATTAGCGTCTAGGTTTTTTGTAGCCATTTGTTTGTCCCTCTGTGAGGGATCTCTGGAGAATCCAATAAAAGCCTTTTGTCATCTCTGCATTCTGAGTCCTGCTTCGAGTCCCGGCCTGACAGTACACTCTGGCCAGTATGGACCCAGCAGAGACTGACCAGATAACGGCCGCGCTCCACGCTCACGAGACCCGACTCTCCCGCCAGGAGGAGTTTCAGGTGGTGGTGGTCACGCAGTTGGGTCAACTTTCATCCCAAGTGCAGGATCTGCTTGGACACCTACAACAGACCCACAACCCGCCAATTGTGCCGGAGCCTCCAGTCACGGCAGTTGCTCCTGTTCAGACGGTACCCACTGCCGGAACAGGGATCAGGCTGGCACCCCCGGAGCGCTTTTCCGGAGAACCAGGATCTTGTAAGGCTTTTCTCATAGACTGTGCCATTCATTTTGAACATTCCCCTCTTGCATTTACCACAGATCGGTCGGAGATCGCCTTCATGATGTCTCACTTGACCGGAAGAGCGAGAGCGTGGGCCACAGCGGAATGGGAGCATGACTCTCCACTGTGCCACTCGGTTCCACAGTTTCAGACCGCTCTTCAGAAGACTTTTGATCCGGTGTCAACGAGATAAAGAGCAGGTGCAGTAACTACAGCCGCCACCAGAGGGCAGAGAACATCACTCAGCTCCATCTGTTAATCTCTCTCCTCCTCTCCTCCCTCCCATTTCCTGGATCTTTCTCTAGTTTCCAATGTTCTCCTTTTAATGTCCAGCTCCAGATTTCCTTTTTCTCTCTGAATGTTGACTTCTTCCAGCTCTGTCTGTTACTGCAGGTGTTCTTCACACCGTACAGAATTCGTACAGTCTGTGAATTCTTTTGAAGAAATGTGAATTAGCAGATGTACGGAACTAACTGATCATCTTCTAGTGGCTCCTGAAGTAAAACCGTGTCCCCAGACGCTGCAAGAACATTCTAAGTCAGACAGTATAATATTACCAAGTGTGTTTAATCTCTAGTAGAACTGAACCCCTTAAGAAGCTGCTGCTTCCTGTTGCTCAGACTGAGTCCATCACTGGCCCCCTTATTAAGATCCACTACCAGCCCCTCTGCTGGGGTCAGCTCCTGGCTTGGGGGTCAGCTCCTGGCTTGGGGGTCAGCTCCTGGTTTGGGGGTCAGCTCCTGGCTGGGTGGGTTAGCTCCTGGTTAGGTGGGTCAGTTCCTGGTTGGGGAGTCAGCTCCTGGTTGGGTGGACCATCCCTGGTGTCAGTTTTATGTGCTTTTTTCTTGACCACTAAAATCCTACAGAAACACATTGTCAGCAGAATCTTCTTGTATTTTGGTTTTCACCTGCTGCCCAGTCCTCAGTTTGTTGTTTGTGGAGGATGATGGATGAAACAGAACACAACGTGGGGAAACGGATTCAATAGAAGAGTAGATCATTTCTTTGAACTTAATTGTACCCTATATAACATGAGTCACATGTTGTGTGGGTTATGTATTATGCTTGTTTAGTCAGGAGCTGCCACACACAAACTTAACACATAATGACTATAAATGATTCTTGAATCTTGATGCTATGTATAATTTGATCCAGCAGATGTCGCCACATGTAATTGTATAGGTTGTTCAGAAAGTTTCAGCTTCTCCATCTCCATCATCTATAAACCCTCACATCCACTGCACTCTGCCATGAACACCACACAGGAGAAGTAATGGGTCATGACAAGAGAGGGAGTGATACTGAAATACCTTCATACCTGCTGGTAGGTGACCACATGGTGACTGTTGAGACCAGTAAAACTGAACAGTGTTCTTTGAAGAGAGATTTGATAGCTGAAACTCTGATAAAGACTGAAACTAAAAGGACACGTAATGATCCAAGATAAGAAAGGACCATGAAGATGAGGATAGATGAATGAAATCATCATCATATGTAGGAGAGTGAATGTCCTCAGTTCACCTGAAGTCACGTGATTTAGTAGAAAAGCTGCAGCAGAACAGACGCATGCGCACTCTCCTCTGAAGACTGGTCGGTCCTTTTTGTTCATGTTTTATTTTTGCTTCTTCCTGGTTAGAGACGTCATGTGACAGGAACCTGGAACATGTTTCTTCCTTCATACAGTTGTAGTTTTATCATTAATGTAGAAATGAGAAATATAACTTTATGTTGTCTTCATTCATTTGGAAGCTCTCTACGTGGTGGTGAACTTTAACAGGTAGACAATGATTGACAGGTTGTAGATCATTATCAGTTACACACTGAGACTCTCTGTACTTTCGTTTCGTCGTGACATATTTCTTTATGGTCTAACTACCGCCCATCCCTCCATGGTTTAATCGCTCCACCTCCGTCACTACATCTTCCGGGTTTATTGAGATCGAGTGGCTGAAAGAGACGAGTCGTCATCAGCGTCAGAGACTTTGAGCTTTATTTCAAACTTCCATTAAATGTGATCTAGTCACGTTGATAGATTCAAGTCAGAACCAGATCAGTGAGGATCAACAGAAGACAACATGTCTACTGGGACATCTGCATCACTCTGGTTGACTTTACTGAGCGTCGTCCTGTCTGTCTTTACATGTGAGTAGAAACTAAAACTATGTTCAGAAGACAACACACAGGAGAAGTAATGGGTCATCGTTTGACTGGATCTAGAACATCTGATCAACCCCATGTTCAGACAGCCTGAGGGTTAGCCTGAGCTAACAGGTAGCAGAGAGTTGGGTGGGCGTATCTCAACGTCCAGGCTGCACGGCCATCTTGTGTATCTTTGCCTTTCCTCCACCGTGCTGTAGACATTCAGTGTCCTTGTCTCCTTGTGGTTTTTCGCTGTGTTTTTGGATTACCTGCCGTCTGCAGAGCTTTCTGTCCTTTCAGCCTCACTTCATGTTGTCCTGCTCCGAGCTCCTTCCATACAACCAACCTTTCCTGACACCACAGCTTTTGACAAACGTTTGTCCTTAGACATTTTGAAAGTTCACTTCCATGCAGGAGAAAAACTGACATGGCGTCACAGCAATAGAGCTAAGGATGCTAAGCTAATTAAAAACTCACTGGAACCAGATCAGTCTGGTGTCACTCAGTGCGTTTACATGCACGTGACAAAATGAATTATTGCCTTAATCGGACTCTAACAGGAGAAGTTTTTTTTTGGAACTTATTTTTTATTTGACACATACAAACAAACACAAACTCAACAACATAGGACATGTATATTACACAGTTACCTTTGCTCTTTAAAAGTCTTTTCCATTCCCTATCCTCTCACTGACCAGATCTTTGTACTTATTATTCTTGTACTTAATACGTCATACGTTCGTATTCCAATCCACCTCCACGTTCCGTTATTCTTTACCATTATTAAATCTTAGTACGAGTCCTGTACAAGCGAAAAAAAAAAACAACCATAAAAAGTACAAGTACTTTACAAGTAAGAGAAAAAACTACAACAATTCAGTAAAGAAAGAAAAAGGAAAGGAAACACACTGCTATATTAATAGAATCAAAATAAATAAAATAAAAATGGAGGTGACTAGAGTTCTGGCGTTGCCTGCCCTATTAATGACCATCTCCTATCAAACACATTAGTTTCCAGCTGTAGTCTTGCTGTGATTTTCTCCATGATAAACACATTTTTACCCTGTCTCTCCATTGCGTTATGCTTGGGGGCTGCGCTTTCAACCAGGAAGCTGTTATTGTCTTTTTTGTGATCAGCAGCAGGATTCTCAGTAAATATTTAGAGTTTTTATCCGTCATATTGTCAGGAACTATACTCTAAATGTAAAGTGCTGGTTCCAGAGGGAACTCAATAACCAAATCAGTTTAATCTCCTTCTGAATGTTCTTCCAAAAGTCCTGTATTTTTGGGCAATCCCAGAATATGTGGGTGGAGTCACCCACCAGTCCACACTCCCTCCAGCATAGATCAGTTGTATCGCTGTATTTCCATGTAATAAATGGGGTGTAAAAGTAACACATCTCTACTTTCCAATCAAACTCCCTCCATGTTGGGCTATTAGTTAGTTTATGTCCCTCTTTGGATGGATGGATGGATGGATGGATGGATGGATGGATGGATGGATGGATTGATGGATTGATTGATTCATCCCAAAAGTCGAATTAGGTCGTCACAGCAGTCCAGTATTTGGGTAAATAAAATACAATAGAATAAAAAACTGAGGTATTAAAATAAAAGCAAAGGTAAAAACACAGAATAGGACAAAGACACTTAAAAAACACAAGATACAAGATACATATGTGGATAAGGAGCAGTCATACTGATGATGTGATGGTAGTGTTATTGTAACTAAACAGTATATAGTAGTAGTATAGTATGTAATATAATAGTAGTATAGTATATAATATGATGTAATATAATAATATATAATAGAGTATATGATGGTAATAAAAGTATGTACTAATAATGGCAGCAGCATCAGTATGTAATAAACACAATAACAATAATAATAATAATAATAATAATAATAAAAATGATAATACACATAAATATATACAAATGTGTCATGTGCAAGGTGACCATACATAACTGCAATATATAATATATAATATATAAACATGTATTAATGCATGTACTGATATATATAAACACACACACAAGAGGATATAATATATAATATATATCATATAGGTATAATATATGCATATAAGTACTTGATTATGTAAGATATACCTGAAGTGCAAAGGTGTCAGGTAGTAACAGGTGACAGGTAGTAACAGGTGTCAGGTAGTAACAGGTGACAGGTAGTAACAGCTGTCAGGTAGTAACAGGTGACAGGTAGTAACAGGTGTCAGGTAGTAACAGGTAGTAACAGGTGACAGGTAGTAACAGGTGTCAGGTAGTAACAGGTGTCAGGTAGTAACAGGTGACAGGTAGATCAGTGCAGGTTTAGTTCTGTGATGGTGGATCTGACAGAGGTGGATGAGTTGTAGAGTCTTATTGCGGTTGGAAGGAACGATGTCCTGTATCGTTCCTTAGAGCAGCAGGTTGAATGAGTCTGTGGCTGAAGCTGCTCTTCAGCTTGTCCAGTGTTTTGTAGACGGGGTGAGAGGGATTGTCCATGATTCTCAGCAGCTTTGCAACATCCTGTCCTCCACCACCTCCTCCAGGGAGACGAGCTTAGAGCCAACAACAGACTCTGCCTTCCTGATGAGTCTGTTCAGTCTGTTGGTGTCTTTGCCTTGATGCCTGCAGCCCAGGACACCACAGCAAAGAAGATGGTGCTCGTCACAGCAGACTGATAGAACATCTGCAGCATCTTGTTGCAGACATTGAAGGACCTGAGCCTCCTCAGGAAGTAAAGCTCAGGCCCTTCTTGTAGACGTCCTCTGTGTTAGTGGACCAGTCCAGTAGAGATGGTGTCTTACAAATGTTCTTCCATTCCTGGTGTTTCTGTAGATAATCTCTGTGCTGTAGGAATTTGTAAAAGTCATGTGCTGGTAAGTTAAATTCTTTTTGAAGTTGTGTAAATGATTTCATTGTTTGTCCCTGAAACACTTGGTCAATATGTATTAGTCCTTTGTCCGTCCATTTGTTAAATCCTGAATCCATGACAGATGGTACAAAGTCTGGGTTCTTTGCTATTTTAGTAGCCCTGCTCACAGAGTTCCACAGTTTCAGGTTCTTTCGTACTGCTGACCAAGTTTTCATTGTTCCCCTGATCCATTCGTTTCCCATCCGAGTCTCTTCCAAGTCCTCTCGTTAAAAAACGGGAGTGATTCTAAAGACACATTTTGACAATGCATTTTGCTCCATCTCCACCCATATCGAATCTCTCTTCAGTGATCCACATAATTAAGGCTCTGAGTTGTGCTGCCCAATAGTAATTTCTTAAGTTGGTAAATTCAACCCTCCCTTCTCTTTTTTGCTGAGAAGCGTCTTGTATTTAATTCTCGCTTTTTTATTTTGCCATAAGAATTTTGACATGATTTTGTCCATTTTTTTTTAGAAAAGCTCCAGAGATCACATGGGCAACGACTGGAATAACAACAATAATCTTGGCAGGATATTCATCCTTACTACTTCTACTCTTCCCAGCAGAGTCAATGGCAAAATCTCCCATCCAGCCAAATCATTCTTTATCTCAATCATCAATTTCCCACAGTTAGCCTCAAATACCTGAGCTGTACCAGGAGTGATTATTATACCCAGGTATCTAAACCCTCTTTCGGTCCATTTAAAGTGGAACTTATCTTTAAGTTCCCCTGGACAATGTCCTGAGAGCATCATAGCTGTTGATTTGGCTTCATTCGTCTAATGATATTTCACCATATTTCTTCAAGTTGTCTAGTGAAGCTGGTATAGACGTGGAGGGCTCACTTATATATGTTAGTAAATCGTCGAAAATAACAACGTTTTGTGTTCTATGCCCCCTCATCTTTTATTCCTTCTATGTTTTATTTTGTCTTATTGAGTCTGCTAACGGTTCAATACTTGCAGCAAACAGCAGCGGACTCAGACAGTCTCCTTGCCTGACTCCTCTTTTGAGGCAGAAAAATTCTGAGCAACAGCCATTGACTCTGATCCGTGATTTGGGATTTTTATAAACTATTTTTACCCAGTTTATAAATGTTGAATGAAACCCAAAAACCTCCAATGCTCTATACAAGAAGTTCCACTTCACGCGGTCAAACACTTTTAGTGCATCTAGGCTGAGCAGCATGGTAGGTGGTAGATTGATCTGAGATTAAATGTTCTCCTGATATTATTAGCTCCTTGTCTCCCCGGGATGAACCCAGTTTGATCTGCTTTGATTAATTTAGTTATATGTTGTTGCATTCTCTGTGCTAGTATGCTTGTTAATATTTTTAAATCATTACCGAGCGAGCTGACAGGTCTATATCCCTCACATGAAGTCAGATCTTTGCCCTCCTCATGTAGCACAAAAATTATGGCTTCTGAACAGGTACATGGAGGGTTTCCTGTTGACAGAGCATAGTTTGAAACCCTGCACAATACTGGTGTAATCTCTTCTGCTAAACATTCATAAAATTCTCCAGGGAAGCCGTCTGTTCCGGGCGATTTGTTACTTTTAAGGGTTTTCATAGTGTCATTTATTTCTTGTGATGAAATTGGTTTTATCATTTCAGATGCTTCCTCTTTTGTTCATGTTGGTAACCGTAGTTTTTTGAAGAATTCTTGTGTTTTCGTCTCAGTGAGATTAGACTCTGAGTCACTGTATAAGGTTTTATAATATTCTGCAAAGGCCTCTGCTATCTCTGTTGGCTTAGTGATTAGACTGGAGTTGTGACGTCTTATTTTAGTGGTTATTCTATTTGTTTGAGCTTTTCACAGTTGAAGTGCCAGTAACCAGCTTGCTCTGTTACCCATCTCATAATATCTTTGATTTGTAAAACGAAGAGCTCCTTCTGCTTTATATGTTAGGAGTTCATCTAACTCACACCTTTTTTTTTTTCAATCTGAGAAGAATGGAGCTGTTAGATGTTCTAACTCGAAACTCTCTGATTTTACTTTCTAGTTTTCCTCGATGTTTCAATCGAGCTTTTTTCAGTCTGGATGTTATTTCTATTATTTTCCCTCTTGTGACTGCTTTTCCTCCCACAAAGTTGATGGTGAGACGTCGCCATTGTCATTTATTTGAAAATATTCCTTTAAATGTTGCTTTAGTTCTTTGATTACCTTCTCATCTGATAGGATCCACACATTGAGTCTCCAGTACCTGAAGAAGGATTCGCTGCCCAGCTCAAGAGATAGTATGATGGGGGCGTGGCCACTTATAGTTATAGACTCTATACTGCAATTCCTGACTTTGTGTATGTGTTGTTTGGACACAGAAAAAGTCTATCCTCCAGTAACTAGCATGTGGGTTAGAAAAGAAGGTAAAGTCCTTTCCTTTAGGATCATTATGTCTCCATGGATCATTATGTCTCCATGGATCAATAAGGCCTAATTCTTTTATAACATTAATTAGGACTCTGTATTTTTTTGGGATGATTTAAACCATGCACATGATAAGAAACAAGGTTCAGCCTATTCATGACATTTTGAGTTGTAGCCCCTCAGCTCTGTTCCTCCTATAAAAACAGGACACAGCGAAGAAACAAAGAAATAATACACATCTCCCTTTAAACTAATATACAACAACAATGAACTCCCAAAAGTCCCATCATCAGAGAGATGTGGCGAAGTCTCTCTGGGGAACCTGCATCTTCTCAGATGTAATTAAGTTGCTACTAACTCAAACTGAGCTCCAATTTCACTCGTTCAACCAATTTTGACATTAATATGTATAAACAGTATTTAAATCCCACAACTAGCTCTTTAATACTCTTTAAGCATTTTATCAGCCAGATATTCAGATATACTTCAGGATAGTTTTCACTTTTAGATGCAGACTACTGTCTGGTCCTTACCATTGTGAACCTCAGAGTTCACTGCGTGAGGGCTTGTAGGTCTGCCTCTGTGATGCGTGGCTGTCTCCTCTTCCCCTTCTGACCTGCTGCCCTGCATCCTCACTCTCTGTAGTTTCTCCCACTCGTCCTCATCCACATGAATCCCCATGTTCTTCAGCACGGGTGCAGCCTCCATCAGTGTGGTGAATGTCTTAGTCCCTGTTTCCACAAACACCTTCAGTTTTGCAGGATATGGAGACTGTGCCTTTATGTTTTTCTCCTTCTCCTAGTTTCCTCTTCTTCTGTATCTCGTTAGTGTAATCTTGGTTGAAGTAGATGGTCCGTCCCTCATGTTATTTTTTGTTTCCATGCTTGCTGTATGATGCGGTCTTTCACCTGGTGATCAATGAAGCGGGCGATGATGGCTCGCGGGGGCGGGGGGGCCGTGCTCTCTATCGGTTTGGCATTTAGCAGCGGTGCGCTCTTTCGATGCGGATGAAGTCAGTCACACATCCTATGGTGTTGTCTCTTTCTGCTCCCTCCGGGATCCCATGTATCCGCATGTTGTTGCGCCTCCACCTTGATCCCAAGTCGTCACATTTTGCAGTTAACATGGCCTCTTGGTGAAGAAGAAAGGCGACTGATCTTTCCAGCTGCCCTGTCTTCAGTCTCCCCCAACCTTTCTTCCACGTCCACAGTTCTCTGCTCCAGCTCCTTTATATTAGTTTCTA
This sequence comes from Mugil cephalus, assembly GCF_022458985.1. Lineage (NCBI taxonomy): Eukaryota > Metazoa > Chordata > Actinopteri > Mugiliformes > Mugilidae > Mugil > Mugil cephalus. The sequence continues at coordinate 27,338,796 of NC_061770.1, forward strand.
GTCTCACCAGAGCTTTCTTGTTTTCAGTTGCCGCTTCTGTTTGCTCTTGTCTTAACTTGCGTAGCTCCGCCAATATTACAGAGTCCTGTTCCCCGCCGACGAGTCCCTTCTCCGGCATGGCTCCCCTCGCCGAGTCTGTCTCCTCAATGTTCGCGTTTTCCTTTTAGACCTTGTCTCCAGCTATTTGTTTTTTGTTGTTGTTGACTTTCATTGACAAGTTTCCTTGACTTTGGTCCGCTTACCGTTGTTAATGATGTTTAAAAGAGCCAGTTCAATTGGTTTCTTCGAGAGCTAACTTTTTATTCTGTCTTCTCCAACATGGCGCCACCGGAAGTCCTAACAGGAGAACTTATGTGCATGTAAACACGTTACTCCAATTAAAATTGGAGTTCTCATTATCCAATTGAGACACTCAGATAATGCGACTGGAATTCGATTTTCTCCAGCATGTAGACGGTAACCGCAGTTTGCAATCGGATAGTGTGTGTTCATGCTCCACAACCACTGAGCTGGCGTCTGACCCCGGAACAAAAAAATCCAGAAGAACATCCAGAAGAAGGTAAACAGAGAGTAGAAGAACCTTTCTTGCGCTGCATGTAAACTGGGACAAGGACTGTAGTCAGAAAGTTTGAGCATAGCTCCATTAAGCTCTGCATGTAAACGCACTGAGCGCCTCGCATCAGCACCAGTATCAGTACCAATCCAAAGTTATTTCCTGTAATTTATTTACACTTTGACCCGGTTTGATTAGTTTTATTCAGTAATGTGTAAAATGATTACACCTTTGTGTGTTGCATGTTTTTAGTCAACTTCATTCTGACTCATCATTACTAGTTTTAAACTTCTTTTACACCTGTATTTATTAAAATGAACCTCATTTACATGAAGTAAAGAGTTGACACAAACAGGTCAAAACTGACTGTTGCAAATGTTCGGAAATTAAAAGAGAAAACAAATAGAATTAGAAAAATGCAGCATTTACTTAATTTGTAAATGTGTGCGTTTGTGTGCGTGTGTGTGCGTGCGTGTGTGTGTGTGTGTGTGTGTGTGTGTGTGTGTTGAGGTGTTGCTGGGTTTTAGTTTAGTTTCCGTTCAGAGTGAGACTGCTGCACCTCACACAAACTGGATGGAACAGGTATGAAAGGATGAGGAAACTGAACGTCTTCCTCTTTCCTCAGAACTGACAGTAGAGACTCACCTCACCAACACCTGTCTGAACCTGTCAGAGTAAAGCTGACACTGTAGAAGTAACATGTCTGTAGAGAAGTGTTGTCAGAGAGTCAGTAGATGATCAGCTGCTGGGACCATTAGTTTGACAGGAAGATGAAGACGTTGGTGGTGTTTGTGATCCTCGTTCATGGTGAGATATCTTCTTCCTGGATCTGATCATCACTTCTGTCTCACATCATTTCTCTCATGTCTGTGTCTTCAAAGAAAGTCAGTGATGACCTGTTTAAACCTTTATTAGTTATTAGTTTGTCTGTAAATTTGTTTATGGTGAAAAAATACCATAATTTGATGTATTCTGTGATGTTATATGTTTAAGCAACTAATGCAAACACAAGGAGGTAACTTCAAAGATTCATTAATATACAGGACGAGATGTTACAATCCCTTGTGCCATGATTTGAGGAAAAACTCCTTTAGAAGCCGGGTCCAACTGGACAACCAACCAGCAGACCAGCGGTCAGCTACTATCTAACCTAGTCAGCAGCAGTAGGTCATAGAGATGATGGGAATGCGACTACACTCCAACCAGACATCTCTTCCAAACACTGCTGTGTCGTCTGCAAATAATGTGACAGCCAGGGTATCTGGCTGAGCAGTCATACGTGAACACAGTGAACAGAAGCTCAGCACACAGCTGTGGGGGGAGCCAGTGCTGAGGGTGATGGAAGAGGAGGAGATGTTGTTGATCCTCACAGTCTGCAGCCTGGTTGACAGGAAGTCCATGACCCAGTTGCACAGGGAGGAGTTCAGTCCAAGTAAATTAAGTTTATGAACCAGTGTCTGTGCAATTATTGTGTTGAAAGCAGATGTGAAGCCCAGAAAAGAAATGTCGTTCTGTACCAACCCTGGACCAACTCTTACTACTGATTGGTCAGAAAAAATCATGATGCAGCGCCAGGTGCAAAGCAGGATGTTTTGACTGGAGAGATACAGTGGGGAAAATAAGTATTTGATCCCCTGCTGAATTTGTAAGTTTGCCCACTTCCATAGAAATGATCAGACTCTGGTTTTTATGGTTGTTTACTGGTTATGGGTATAGACAGAATATCAGTCGAAAATGCATAAAAAACACACAATCTAAAAGTTATAAATTGTTATGTATTTTATTAAGGGAAATAAGTATTTGATCCCCAAGCACAACACAAGTCAGTACTTTGTAGAGAAACCTTTGTTGGCAAGCACAGCGATGAGACGTTTCTTGTAGTTGGTCACCAGGTTTGCACACAGCGCAGGAGGGATTTTGGCCCATTCATCTTTACAGACAGTCTCTAAATCCTTCAAGTTTCTTGGCTGCCTCTTGGAAACTCGGAGCTTCAGCTCCCTCCACAGGTTTTCGATCGGGTTAAGGTCTGGAGACTGACTAGGCCACTCCATGACCTTAATATGCTTCTTCTTGAGCCACTCCTTTGTTGTCCTGGCAGTATGTTTTGGGTCATTGTCATGTTGGAAAACCCACCCACGAGGCATCTTCAGTGTTCTTGCTGAGGAAAGAAGGTTTTTGTCCAAGATGTTACAGTACATGGCTGCATTCATTGGCCCCATAATGCGGTGAAGTTGCCCTGTACCCTTTGCTGAAAAACAGCCCCAAAACATGATGTTTCCACCTCCATGCTTAACCGTGGGTATGGTGTTCTTTGGGTCATACTCACGTTTTTTCATCCTCCAAACACGGCGGGTCGAGTTAATGCCAAATAGCTCAACTTTGGTTTCGTCAGACCACAGCACTTTCTCCCAAGCCTTCTCTGAGTCATTTAGATGTTCACTAGCAAACTTAAGGCGGGCCTGTACATGTGCCTTCTTGAGCAGGGGGACCTTGCGGGCACTGCAAGAGTTCAATCCATAACGGCGCAGTGTGTTGCCAACTGTTTTCTTGGTGACGGAGGTCCCAACTGCTTCCAGATCATTAACAAGCTCCTGCCGTGTTGTTTTAGGCTGCTCCCTCACCTTTCTCATCATCATCCTCACTCCATGAGGCGAGATTTTGCGGGGAGCTCCAGACCGAGGACAGTTGATGGTCCTTTTATGGGTCTTCCACTTGCGAATAATGGCACCAATAGTTGTCACCTTCTCACCAAGCCTTTTGCTGATGGTTTTGTAACCTATACCAGCCTTGTGCAGGTCTACAATCTTGTCCCTGACATCTTTTGACAGCTCTTTGGTCTTGCCCATGGTGCTGTAGAAGTTGGAATGTAAGAAACTGATTCTTAGAGCAGGTGTGCTTTATATACATGACGAGTTAAGATCAGGAGTATTGGTAATTAGTTGACTGAGCACAGCTTTGTGCCACATGCGCACCAGCCAATCTGTAGGAGCCTGAATTCTAAGTGAATTGTTGGGGATCAAATACTTATTTCCCTTAATAAAATACATAACAATTTATAACTTTTAGATTGTGTGTTTTTTATGCATTTTCGACTGATATTCTGTCTATACCCATAACCAGTAAACAACCATAAAAAACAGAGTCTGATCATTTCTATGGAAGTGGGCAAACTTACAAATTCAGCAGGGGATCAAATACTTATTTCCCCCACTGTAAGTGTTTTTGACTAGTAGTAAACTGATCACTTTTAACTTTCTGCTCTCGTGTCGGTATAATTATAATGACTGGAGTTGTACAGGACCTTTCAGAATGACAAGGTTTTCCAACTCCTGCTGTAAACTGTCTTCTCCCAACAAGGACAGAAAAGCCCTCACCTCCGGGTTGGTCCAGAGCGCCATTACTTTTCCAGTAAAAACCGGGACAGCCAATCAGTTAGTCATTTAGGTTTGAGGTGGGACTTCTAGCTGAGACCGACTGTTAACCTTTGTGTTCTGTAATCATTAACTAAACACTATGGACGGCGGTTGTATTGGTAATGAAGACCCAATAGTGGCTGGATATTAGTAGAGACATGTCCCTAACGTCTCTACGTCCCTGTCCTCACTCTGAGTCCATTCCTTATTCTTCTTCTTCTTTGTGTTTTCTGGTGGACACGTTCGTTTCCATGGTTTCTAGTGCTGGTTGCACTGCAGACTGTAGCGTTCCTGCACCAGTGAGTGTCTGACACGTCATTACGCAACATTACAGCAGTGTTCATGGGAAATGTAGGCAGGGGGACAAATGACCAAGGACAGTAGAACAGCTCTGACTCACATGATTGGCTCATGTATCACCGGCCAAACTGGCCAGTAAGTTTCTATTAACACTCGCCAAAACAAATTTTAACCAGCATTTGGTTGAAACATTGGACAAAAACATTTACAAATGTATTTTAAAGTGAAACTGTCAGCTGGTGAGTTCAGGAGGTGAAAATGTTGTTTCATCTCTTCATGGGGGATGTTGACGACTAGTTTCCTGGACCAGATGCCACATTACTGAGAACCAGAAACAGAGACATACTAAAGGATAATAACAGCTGATTTCTGTTTGTCTTTGTGTGTCCTCTCAGTTTCCCAGCATGCCCTGGCAGGTGTGGTGGAGGTGAATGAGGGGGCGGAGTCTGTCCTGATACCCTGTCAGTATTCAGGTGTTTTACCTGTGGACCCCACAGTGATTTGGACCCGGAACGATCTCAGTCCCAAATTAATCCACAAACGAGGAGAAACAGATGAATTTAAAGGTCAGAACCAGGTTTACAGGGGGAGGACATCGATGACGCCTGATGCTCTGGACACTAGAGACTTCAGCCTCACTCTGAGAAAACCCCACCTCTCTGACAGCGGCTACTACACCTGCTCCATCAGTGATGGAAGAGAAGACCGGAGAGTGACAGATGTACATCTACAGGTCAAAGGTCAGAAACAAACCTCGACATGTGGTTTCACAGGAAAACAAAGACTCAAAGCCAAACAGTTTCTGATGAAGTGTTGATCAGGAGCTGTTTTATTTTTGGAGTCACAGACAAATCTGTGATCTCATCCAACAAGCAGGACTTCATTCTGGTCCTCAAGAGGAAGTCTCAAGGATACAAACACACACACCAGTCCTCAGTGTATCTCTGGGGTTACGTTGAATAAAAATGTGTAATTGTGATGAAGGGTTCTGGTTCAGTCCCATCACATATCAGACAGTCACCCATGAGCTGAAGAACAATCTGCAAATATTTACCAAAGTCCATCAGGAATTCTGGACCACGAATTAAACATGTGAAGCTGCTTCAGTTCCTCCATGTGAGAGTTATTATTAAACCAGCTGATTCATGATTCTGTCTCTTGTGTCCTCAGTTTCCCATCATACCCTGGCTGTGGAGGTGCTGGAGGGGGCGGAGTCAGTCCTGTTGCCCTGTCAAGACTCTTTTGTTCCTGAGTTCCCCACGGTGGAGTGGATCCGCTACGACCTCAGTCCTTCAACCGTCCACCAGCGTCAGACGTCAGGTGATCAACTGAAAAACCAAAACCATCTTTACAGCGACCGAACCTCCATGAAGACGGACGCTCTGAGAACTGGAGACTTCAGCCTGAATCTGAGGAAACCCCGTCTCTCTGACAACGCAACCTACATCTGCTCCATCAGAGCGTTTGGAAACGAACGGAGACTGGCAGCCCTACAGCTGCTGGTCAAAGGTCAGCAACAAGCCAGTTTACTGTATGATCGCACACAGCTGACATTTGTAGGGTTTCCATCTCTAAGGCTTTGGTCCAAGTCAGAGTCCTTCAGTCTCTGTCTCACACTGTCCACACACGTCTCATGTTTAATAAGAGGTTGAGTCCTTTATTATTTTTATTTTGCTGTCAGTGATCGTCTGATCCATTCACCAAACAGCAATGACAACTGTTAATAGATTAAACCTTCTGTAATCAGTGATGAAACTACCAGAATACGTGTTGCTAATTCAGACAATATCACGTAGATCAGTGAAACCAGTCCTGCTCTCTAGTTTTATGTTAGAATTAAATGTCACACAGTAGCAGTGGAAACAAGGTAACAACATCCAGAGAAACTAAATGATTAGATCATGAAGATACAGGTCAGAGGTCATGATGTTCTTTATGTTTCTCCACAGAACCACCTCCAGTCTGGCCTAAAGTTCTTGTGGGTCTACTGGTTGTTGTTGTTGTTCTTGGTGTCGTTGGGGGTCTTTTGTTTCATTGTCGACACTACTTCATGTCAGGTGAGTCTCTGCTACTACACTACCCATAATGCTGATGGTAACATCTGTCCTTGTTCAGATTCAAACAGCTGCTACAGAGAGATGAAGAGAAAGTTCCAGGTTTAGTTCCAGAATCAGAAACTCTTCATCAAACCAGGAGCTTTGACTAGTTACCAAGGAACGAGTCAGGAACACATCAGGAACAAACACAGACACAATCCAGCTCTAATCAGAAGCTCCTGACGTCCTCAATCAGGACCTGAGCTGGATTTGAGAAGCTCTGAGCTCATGAGTCCAGGTCTCTCCCAGTCCCAGAGCAGAGGGTTAGGGTTCTTCCTCATCCATTCATCTGGTTGGTTCCTCATTAGTTCCTGACTTCTTCTTTGGTAACTGAAGAAGAAAACTGGTGTTCAGTCTCAAACTAGTTTCCAGTGGTTTGTGTCGGAGGTGAGACAGACATCAGGTGAGCTCAGGTCACCTGGTTGATCCACGTCCTCCAACAAACTGAACACTGAGAGTCCTCCACCAACATGAGACACATAGACGAGGACGGACAGAGACGTCCTGTTACCATCAGAGCTGCTGGTGCTGCTGCTGCTGCTGCTACTGCTGCTGATGGTGTGATGTGTTGTCCTCTCAGTCGTCCAGGTGGAGGTGGATTCAGGGGCGGAGTCTGTCCAGCTGCCCTGCAAAACCATAACTCGCCTTCCTAAAGACGCTAGAGTGGAGTGGACGGACGGAGACGACAGGAAGGTCCATGTGTATGAGAACGGTTCTGACCGTCCTGAAGAACAGAACCAGATTTATAGAAACAGAACGAAGATGAAGAAAAATCTGAAAACTGGAGACCTCAGTCTGACCCTGAAATACCCCAGATATGGAGACACCAACACCTACACCTGTAGAGTCTACGACAAGGAGGGAAAGATACTGATGGTGAAACAAGTGGAGCTCAATGTGGAAGGTTTGTTTCTATCTATCTATCTATCTATCTATCTGTCTATCTGTCTCTCTGTCTCTCTGTCTCTCTGTCTCTCTGTCTGTCTGTCTGTCTGTCTGTCTGTCTTCTCTCTCTGTCTGTCTTCTCTCTCTATCTGTCTTCTCTCTCTCTCTGTCTTCTTTCTTTCTTTCTTTCTTTCTTGCTGCTGTCTCTACAGCTGATGGTGTGATGTGTTGTCCTCTCAGTCCTCCAGGTGAAGGTGGATTCAGGGGCGGAGTCTGTCCAGCTGTCCTTCAGAACCACAGAGCTGCCTGGAGACACTAGAGTGGAGTGGACGGACGGAGACAACAGGAAGGTCCATGTGTATAAGAACGGTTCTGACCGTCCTGAAGAACAGAACCAGTTTTATAGAAACAGAACGAAGATGAATGAAGACCTGCTGGAAACTGGAGACCTCAGTCTGACCCTGAAATACCCCATAGATGGAGACACCAACATCTACATCTGTAGCGTCTACGACAAGGAGGGAGAGATACTGAGATGGAAAATAGTGATACTCAATGTGAAAGGTTTCTATCTATCTATCTATCTGTCTATCTGTCTGTCTGTCTATCTGTCTGTCTGTCTGTCTGTCTGTCTGTCTGTCTGTCTGTCTGTCTGTCTGTCTGTCTGTCTGTCTGTCTGTCGTGTCTGTCGTGTCTGTCGGTCGTGTCTGTTGTGTCTGTCTGTCTGTTGTGTCTGTCTGTCTGTCTGTCTGTTGTGTCTCTAACTGTCTTTGTCTCTAACTGTCTTGTGTCTCCTCTCCAGGCAGAGTTCAGGTCCAGGATGTAACATCTCCTCTTATGGCTGAAGAGTCAGTTTGATCAGGTTGTTGATCTTTGATCATTGATCAGTGAAGGATCTGATGGACGATGGATGAAGAGAGGAGGACGCTCTGTCAGCTCCTGGTCCTGGTCTGAAGACCCTTTAAGGATCAGGGTTGATCAACATGTTGTCCTCGTTGCTCCTAGACTATAGATGTTTGTCCTGATCAGCTGAACACTGAGGACAGATTCAAATGAGTCTTTCAAAACAAACATTTAAAGCAGATGAAGAGACAGAAGACTGCAGCCTCCAGAGGAGAGAGTGGAGAGGTTACTGCTGGAATTACAGGGTTAACCAGGAAACCACACACATCCTTTACTCGGTTTGGAGACCAAACATAGAGTCAAAAGAGAACGAGTTACGGAACTCATCAGAAACTGAGACAAACTCCACTGAAGGATGGAAGCTGTTCATCACATCAACTTTAACAGACGTTGCACTGACTTCATCTCTTGTTGGACGGTTTCTGGTGTCAGTTATCGTCTCTGACTCTAGTTGTTCTGTTGTGTCCTGCTCTGTTGGTTCCAGTTGGACCTCAGTCTGCAGAATAGGATCAGTCTGAGAGATCACTCTGATTGGATGATGAGCTCAGAGAACCAGAACCAGAAACATGATGATCTAGAAGGAATGAAGACCAACTGATCAGCTGATTCAGGAGAGGACAGCTCTGCACCACAACATGTAGCTTCCTAGTCAGGGATCTAGAGTGCGACAGTTTTCATCACATTGCTGCTGAAGTGGTCAGAGTGAAGAGAAACATGTATTATTAGCACAAGTGTGAAGGGTCGCGTGGTATCTTCTGTAAAAAGTAGAGGAAACAGTAATAAGATCAAAGGGCAGTTGGAAAATCTGTTATGTTGCTGCACTTGTGTTTTGTTGTTGTTGTCGTTTTAGAACTCTTCTCATAGCTGCTGAGGCCAACTGTGATGAACTGTCTCTACACATCTTTTTCTCGACCATCAGTTTGGACTGAACCAGCTGATATTCATTTACTTGACCAGGGCAGGAAAGCTTCCTGATTGTCATGGTTCTGTGTTCTGTTGTTCATGTTGTGATCATGTTTTGAGTTCCTGTTTTTACTTTGTCAACTCTCTTAGTTTTCTGTCTGTGTGTCTCTGCTTATTAATTGGTTTCTCGTGGTGTCATTGTCGCTCATTAGTTTCACCTGTGTGCGCGTGTTTCACCTGTGTTTCACCTGTGTCTATGAAACTTGTGAATTGTGGGTTTTCAATTTTACTTATTTTACCTGCTGTGTTGTGGAAGGGTCCCGTGTCTAGAAAACACAGCAGTAATGAATGCAGTCATGGACCAGTGTTGTTCAAGGAGCACCTTTTGACCAAATGTCTGTTTTTTTTTTTTTTTTTCAGTCCTGAAATTGTCAATAAAAAATAGTTTGGTTTAAAGGAATTGTCCTTTATTAGATTAACATACTATTACATTATCTTCATACCTGGACTCTAGAGAGAGCAAATCACATGAACTTAAGTTCTCCTGTTAGAGTCCAATTAAGGCAATAATTCGGTTTTATCATGTGCATGTAAACGCACTGAGTGATGAGATGTAATTGTGGAAAATCTTCCGCCTCGTCTCAATCGGTATCGGCGGCTTCACCATGAGAAGAAGGGCGGTGGACTCGGCACTGAAGCGTGTTTGGACTGTTTTATCCTCGTCGCAATTTGTGCGTGAAGTGAATAGAATAAAAGTCTGGACGCTACAGTGAGTAACTTTACTCTTGGGTACATGTACAACTCAAAAAAACACCACTTCCTGAAATCTTCTTCTTCGCTTCTCTCTCCGTCTTATCCACTATGACAGTCTTACAGCGCCCTCTCTGGCCATACAGTGTAGTGTTTGAATATTACCAGCCCCGTGTGTCTGTATACAAAACATGGTACGTGCTCCCTTCCTCTGCACTGAACCGGACTCGGGGTCTTTTGTTCCTCCTGCTTCTTCTGTTGATCTCCAGGAAAACCAGTGGAAACTCTAGAGTGGCCCCCCTACTGGCCCCCCAAAACAAACTACAACATTAGTTCCTCCTCAAACCACCACAAGTCTTCCAGAACAGATGATTCTTTGCAACATTCAAATGTAAGACCACATTTTACATTTTTGAAAATAAAAGCCCATATTCATTTTCTTATTAATCAAATGTATTGAAGTTTATTTGAACGGTTTAAATAAACATGGGTTTCTTTCTCCAGCTGATTTTGAAACATTAGTAATAATCTGTTTGATAATGAGGCAGCTTTCTGTTTTATTTCATGTTTATATTTATTCGTACAGAAAAGTTTGTAGGCATTTCAAGTGAAGCAAGACCATTCTAGTATAAAGTAACCTGATGGAGACATTTCTACGGAGACTGAAATAATGATAATAAAATAAACACTAGTGTAAAATAAAACAGTTGATTCAGTGAAACACTTTTAGTGTTGAAAAGAAAAATACGTCTTAGCTGCTACAAATTCATCTGGACATAATAAACACGAGAAACTGACTTCCTCTTTGATCACTGAGGTATGTTGTTAGTTCATGTTTCGGACCCTGATGGTGTCAGTGTTGTAGTTCCCGTTCTGACCTCATGTGTTCAGTGTTGTAGTTCCTGTTCTGACCTGAGGGGTCAGTGTTGTAGTTCCTGTTCTGACTGATGGTTATCAGTGTTGTAGTAAATAATACAGCTGCACCTTATTTTTAATACTGAGTCGTTTAAAGTGTGAAAGAGTCGGACACAGCAGACAGGAAGTAGCAGGTGATGATCTCAGGGATCTTATTCTTTACCTGGGACACCTGGAGAAGAGATAGAGGTAGGAGGCGGAGGAGCGAGGAGAGGAGGAGATGGAAAGAAATGACTTGTCACCATTTTTTCATCTTTGTAGCAGAGTTGAGACAGAATGATGAAAACAACGGCAGCAAACAGCTGATCAGGGACCGATCGAGTTGTCATGACAAAACGATGATTCCAGACCTGGTTCCGGGGACCAGAAACCTCAAGACCAGGACCAGGTTGATTCTCATTCTGGGATTTCTACTGGATTCATTTTTGAGAGTTGAGTTAAAAAGTTTATGTAAATATAATGTTTGATAAAATGAAATCAGGTTCATTAGAAATAAATATACTTTCATTTTATAATGGTTTTTATATATTGAGAAATACAGACTCTATTTTATTTTAAATCTTATTTCACATTTTTACATCATCATGTATCACAGCGGACCATTTGAATTTAACCTGCTTAGTATTATTATAGCTTCTATGATCCAGACTGAACGGTAGGATTTTTTATCCATCCATCCATCCTGCATCCATCCTTCATCCTTCAGCCAGATCCATCAATTCCAGCCATCATCCATCCATCAATCCATTCCATCTTCAGCCATCCATCAGCCATCCATCCATCTATCATTCCCCCCCCCCCCCCCCCCCCTCCATCAGTCCTTCCATCCATCCTTCCATCCCATTCCATCCAATCCATCCATACATCCATCATGCCATCATCCAGCCAATCCATCTGGTCATCCAATCCAGCCCATCCATCATCCATTCCATCCATCCATCCAGCCAGTCCATCCATTCCATCCATCCTCCATCCATCATCAGCATTCCATCCTCCATCTTCATCCTCCATCCATCCATCCATCCATCCAGTCTATCCATTCCATCCATCCATCCATCCAATCCTCATCCATCCACCATCCATCCATCCACCCTCCATCCATCCCATCCATCAAGCCATCCATCCATCATCCATCCATCACCTCCATCCATTATCATCCTATCCATCCATCCAATTATTCATCCACCATCCATCCATCCATCCATCCTCCATCCTCCATCCATCCATCCATCCATCCATCCATCCATTTATCATCCATCCATCCAACCATCCTACCATCCATCATCCATCCATCCATCCATCATCCATCCATCCATCCAGCCATCCATCCATCCATCCATCCATCCATCCATCAGTCATCCATCCATCATCAATTCATCAATCCATCCATCCATCCATCCATCCATCCATCCATCCATCCATCCATCCATCATCCATAAATTAAGACAAACTCTGAGGTTTGAGTCCACGTCCTTGTTTATATAAAACTTTACCAAAGTATTTACAGATTTGATACAGATCAATAATCACCAGTTCAACCAACACCAGAGAAATGAACCGGTTCCATTCCTCCAAACTGATTTCACCCAGGACATCAGCGATCCCCACAGTAAATTCTCATGTTTCATTCTGCGACCAGCGAAGGAGGCGCTGCAGACACTCAGCAGAAAAAAAGTGTCCGTTCTAAAACTAAAAAACATAATAAAATCAGAGTTATTTCTGTATCAGCTGATTCTTAAAAGTTCTGAGTTGAATCTGAAGCAAATGAAAGTTTCTTTTAACAGATTCAACTCAAATAAAAACCATCTGATTTCTGGCTGAACTCTGGCGCCTCCTCCTCCTCCTCCTCCTCCTCCTGCTCCTCCTCCTGCTCCTCCTCCTCCTGCTCCTCCTCCTCCTCCTCTTAGTGAGTAACTGGTTCTATCTTTGTCTCCAGATGTTTTGGGTCATTTTCATGAATCATTTATGCTGTTTGAGTTTTCATCGTTTGAATGAAAACTGAAGGAAATGTCTGTGAGTGCGTCACTGCCTCTTTAAATCCGGTAAAAATGAGACTAAACCAGATGTTCCTCCACGCTGCTCTCCTCCTATTGGCTGAGGAGCTGAGGTCAAAGGTTGTTCCAGAGAAAGACAGGGAAAAACTCTTCCTTACCTGTGGACAATTAAAGATGTTTTTTAAATAATGAAGTTTGTTGTGTGTGGAAACCTGTCTTGACGTTGTGAATATTCATAGACCTGCAGCTGTTTCACGGGGAAGATGTTTAGAGAGATGACAAGGGAGGATGGAAACACCTAACACAGGTAGATGCAGACTAGAACCAGCAGGGGGCCGCTGTCCCCTTATAAAACACGCTGTATTAGAATAAAGGGAACGTTGGTCATCACAGAGACGTAAGACGGGAGGACACACAGCTCAGCGTTAATGCGGAGCCTCGATTTAGTCACACGACTGAGGCGCTTCTGCTTGGAGGAAGAGGAGGGAGGTGGAGGAGGAGGAGGAGGAAGCGGATAAGGTAGTCGGATGGTTTATACGGAGCTCACCGGAGGCTCTGGAGGATCTGAGCCGGAGGCGAGCTCTTGAGGGACGGAACTGGAAGAGATCAGCCTCCTCGGTGAGTTTAATGAAGTTTAGATGAACAAATGATTGAATTTAATCCGGAATATTTAGATGATGAGAACTGTTAAACTTAAACAGCTCCGTATTTTTATTGATCTTGGTTCCTGATGCAGATGTTTGTGTTACTATTATTAATTGGTGCGACCCTTTTAAAAATTAAACTGGGAAGCAGAGAAAAATAGTTTATGATTTAAAGAGATTAAAAGATGTCGAATCCCTCTGCTTCACAGTTTAGAACTTTGATTATTATTTAAATGATTAGAAGTTGTTCTTTTAGTTTTGTTTCCAGATGTTTCCTGATCACATCACTGGTTTAATTGAAGATTAAATTATGGACAGAAAGGTAAATTAATCTGAAGACGGTTTATTAATTAATAAAAGATTGAAGGAGGAGGCGGGACATGCTGACTGATTGGTTAATTGGTTGGTTAATTGGTTGATTAATTGGTTGGTGTGTTGGTTGATTGGTTAATTGGTTGGTTGATTGGTTGATTGGTTAATTGGTTGCTGACTGGTTTATTGATTGGTCTGTTGTCTCTGCAGGTGATCTCTGGCAGGATTGTCCGCTCTCTATTTGACTGTCTCCTCACTATGACATCATCAGGCGTGCCGTACCCCTTCTTTCTTCCCGGCACTCCACCGACCCCTCCGCATGGCCCGCCTCCTGCTGTCTCTTTGGCTATGGATTGTGGTCGGGTGGTCCAGGTGATCTACTCCTCCACCCAGCACTTCCACCCCCACTCCATAATAGTCCCGGGGAATCACGCTGGGGGGGCTGTTCCCCATCCACGCCGCGGGCCCCACGGGCTGCCCTGCGGCGAGCTGAAGTAGGAGAAGGGGATCCACCGCATGGTGGCCATGTTGTACGCCCTTCGGACCAGGTCAACGGGGACCCCGAGCGGCTGCCCAACATCACGCTGGGGGCCCGGATCCTGGACACCTTCCTCCCGGTCACCTACGCCCTGGAGCAGTCGCTCACCTTGTCCAGGCGCTCATCCAGAAGGTACACGTCCGACATCCGCTGCTCCATCGGCGAGCCACCCCTCATCCGGAAACCGGAGCGGGGGGTGGGCGGTGATCGGGGCGGTCCGGCCAGCTCGTGTTCCATCATGGTGGCCAACATCCTGCGTCTGTTTGAGGTACGGACTCACCTGGGACGCCACCATCTGGTTTTAATCAGCCCCCCATAGGGGTCTCAGGCTGAATCTGAATCTGATGCTCACGATAATGGTCGACCCACGAAAACAGAAGATGAAGAAGAAGAAGAAGTTCTTTCTTCTTCTGCTTTGTTCTCTTTTTAACAAATGAGACATTTTTATTCATTTTGTCACAGTAGAATTAGACCAGAATATATCAATAAAAACATACACAAAATAACTCAGAGAAATATATAGAGATGAATGGAAAATACAGAGGGACTGTCCTGGTTCAGATTTGACACACATTCATGTTCCTCGGTTACAACTCAGATCTGACAGAGTGCCAACACTCAGATCCTGATGATTATTAATAAATTAATCATTGATTTATTATTATTGTTTTTCATAATGTCTGTCTGTGGCGGTTCTGTTGGTCTTTACAGGGGCCGGTCTTGGGGGGTGGGCTCTTCCTCTTTACCTGCTGTTGGCTGATTGATATATCTGAGTTGATTATGAATGAATGAATGGAATATATTATATGAATGAATGAATGCCTCAGATCCCTCAGGTGAGCTACGCGTCCTCGGCTCCTGGAGTCTCAGCGACAACAACCGGCTACGACTTCTTCTCTTTTTTTTTTTTGGGTTGGTTCCTCCGGGATATCGTACCAGTGCTCCAGGCCATGCTGGAATCGTCGAGCTCTGGGCTGGAATTCGTGTCCACGCTGGCCTCTGAGGGAAAACTACGGAGAGAGCGGAGGGAAAATTGGAAGCCTTCCATGCTGATTCTCCAGAGAGGCTGGTAAAGACCGTCTGTCTACATGTCTACCTGTCTCTGTCTTTCTCAGGTGACATGTCCTCAGTTACCTGTCTCGGTCTCAGGTGGATGTGTCATCGCCCAGGCGGTGAAGATTCCTCGGGAGCCGACGCCCGGGAGAGTTCGATATAATCACAAACGTCTGAATGGAGTACGAGTAACGGCCAGAGGAGTCGTCATCTTCGCCAACGAGGACCGAATCAAGTAAACACACAACTCATCTTGGTTCAGGGGCCACATTCAGACCAGTTTGATTGGCTCCACCAGAGGGCGCTGCTGTGCAGGGGAGGATCGTCAACCTTTATAGGTTTTCCTGTGTCAAAATTGGAGTGGAGGAGGAGTGGTTTAACAGGGAGCTCTCAAAAAGACACTTGATGAGTCTAATTTTTTTTTTTTTTTTTATCTAAATGGAATTAATAATCTAGTTTAAATAATGTTTGAATTATAGTGGAATTTGTGTAATGCGTGTGCGGAGCTGTCCACCTGCTTGTGGTGCTGAAATGGCTGTTTGGCTGTGGAATATTGTGTGTAGTGACTTTGTATATTGATTGCTGTGTATTGGCCATGAGCCGTGCATTGTGTTTTTATTGCTGTCACGTGATAGTTTTGATCTTGAGTATTGGATATAGTGAGATCTTGAACACTGACATTTGGTGGCGCTATTGATATGATAATAAATGTCGCCTTGTCATTGTTTGTGTGATGGAATTATTCAGCTGCAATGTTGTCGTCACCTGTTTGTTATCAGGTGCTGGTCCCTCCCTCACGTTTTGTGCAAAAAAATGTAATTTGTAATTAACTCTTATTCTTAAACCTGGTCTGAAAAACAAAGGAGGAGATGGATGAGTCTGGTGTACACAACACATGATTCTTAATGCGCGTTTCTGAGTCGTTTTAGTCAGTTCAGTGGATACGTGTTCACCCAAACAACTGTTAAAGAACTGTTGAAGAAAAAGTTTAAAAAAAAGAAAAGAAGCTCAGCTCTCAGGAGGATAAATGTGACTCCATTTTGACTCCGCCGCTTTCTGTCTCTGGTAGGCGTGTCCTAGAGGCGGCGCAGCGCGCTAACCTGACGGGCCACTTCCTGTTCGTGGGTTCGGACAGTTGGGGCGCCAAGAGTTCACCCATCTCAGAGCTGGAAGACGTGGCCGAGGGCGCCGTCACAATTCTCCCCAAACGAGCTTCAATCGACGGTAAAACCACAAAAATACAAATGACACAAACTCTATAACCAAATCTAGACATTTAAAGGGATATTTGAAATTTAGTCAATCACCTTGTTCCCCAGAGTTGGATAATTGAGACAAAGTGTTTTTAAATCGTTCCAGGCGTCGTCCTAATCCTGTTCCAACTTCTGTCAACAAACCGGTGCGACAGTTTTTCAGGTGCTGCATTTATACTCGATGTGAATGTACAGGTCACAAGAGGTGATTAGGAAAATTCTTGAGTTTATTCATCACTTTTGTGAACAACTGGCTAATTGGCAACTCTACATTACAACGCCTATGCTAAGCTAAAGCTAACAGCTGTGCTGCTGGATTAGGACGATGCCCGGACCAATTTAAAAATGTTTTTTCTCACTCTTCCAACTAAATTTCACATAGGACATGAACACAGCGCCACCTAGTGTTTGGGAGGAGTTTTTCCAGACTGATGAGGTACAAGCCGTACAAGGTAACAGCGTAGGATACGTAGGTATGTCGACATTAAAGATTGTTTTAGTTTCATAAATGTAACGGATTGAATTTGAAGGAAACAGTTCAGTTATATGTAAATAACAAAGAAAAAAATCAGCATCAGCCAAATTGTTAATTTAAACATCCCTAAAAATAGAAGTTAATGTCTTAAATGTTATTTTTTCACAGAACCAGATTAAAAACAATTTTAAATGCAAATTACAACAGAGGAAAAACAACATTAGGAAACTGAAAGACTAGAATAAGCTGAGGTTCAGGTTCAGGTTCAGGTTCAGGTTTGTCGTGCTCTTTGTAACATGTTTAAGGACCAAACGGTGAATGAGTGGAGGTGGTTTGATGTGTGGACCTGATGTACCTCCAGAGCCAGAAACTGTCCAGGATCAAGTTTTCAGAGCAGCAGCAGCTTAGACATCAAATCCATATTTTATAAAGACGAGACGCTGCAGCATCTGGAATAGCGAGAGGATTTACTCTGTAGCAGCGCGGCCCCCGTCTCCCTGCACGAAGCCTCGTCCTCCCCGTGAATATTTAATCAGATCAAAGTGTGCTCTTATTCAGGATGCTGCTGTATATTTAGGAGGTTGCCTTTTGTCGAACTCGATGTTTGACTGAAACAAGTTAGACAGAAACCTGAAGACTGAAGCATCGGAGGCTCCATCAGGCAGGCTTCTGAACTGAACATGAGCTCATCAGCACTGTGAGGCTTCCTCTGTTAGCATTAGCCTTAGCGTTAGCATGTATTTTTAACTGCAGTCGGACTTTAGTTGTAGTTCTGTGCCAGTAGTAGAAATATTTCTACAAACTGATGAACCAACTGGACTCATGGAGGCGGCCATGTTGGTCTGGTCACATGATCACATGATGCTTAAAGAGTCGCGGTTCAGGAGTAGAGTCCGGTCCGGTCCGGTCCAGTGTGTCCCTGTTGTGTTGTGTTGCTGCAGCTGTTTCAGACTCACAGATGATGCGTTAATGCACTTTGTGTGTTTTCCCCGAGGACACACTGTGTGTGTGTGTGTGTGGTACCTGTAATAAATGTAGTTTATTTGTAGCTTTGGAGGCGACGCTCTCTGAATTGGAAGCACGGCTCCGCACCATGCAAAACCCAATAGCTAGCCAGCGCCCTGTAGCCAGGGCCGACCGAGCGCAGCTCCCGTTAGCATAGCTCCTGCTAGCTGTCCCCCTGCATCTCCCATTAACATAGCTCCTGCAGCTCCCGTTAGCATAGCTCCTGCTAGCTGTCCCCCTGCAGCTCCCGAGCAGCTGGGAAACCAGGGCGGCTGGGTGACGGTACGAAGGAAGCATAGTCTTACCCGGCCCACGGAGCACCACCAACCGCTTCACGTTTCTAACAGATTTTCCCCACTCGGCGACACACCCGCTGAGAAGCCAACTCTGATAATTGGCGACTCGATTTTGCGGAACGTGAAGTTAGAGAAACCAGCAACCATAGTTAGATGCGTTCCAGGGGCCAGAGCGGGCGACACTAAATCTTACTTGAAACTGCTGGCTAAGGCTAAGGCTAAGTATGGTACGATTGTTATTCACGTTGGCAGTAATGACCAACGGTTACGCCAATCAGAGGTCACTAAACTTAATGTTGAATCGGTGTGTAAGTTTGCTAAAACTATGTCGGACTCCGTAGTTTTCTCTGGTCCCCTGCCCAATCTGACCAGTGACGATATGTATAGTCGCATGTCGTCATTCCACCGCTGGTTATCTAGGTGGTGTCCAGCCAACGACGTGGCCTATGTTGATAATTGGAACTCTTTCTGGGGAAAGCCTGGTCTGATTAGACCAGATGGAGTTCATCCCACCTTGGCGGCTGCTTCTCTTATCTCTAGGAATTTGGCCGATTTTATTAACACACCCCAAAACCATGACAACCCAGAGTTCAGACCAGGAGGCAGAGCTGCAGTCTTACACGCCTCTCTGCTGCTTCTCTAGTGCTGTCTCACACCCATAACTCCACAAACTCCATAGATGTGCTGTCTGCTCCCAGATTTTTTAAATGGAAAAATAACAATAGAGGAGTCATTCATAGGAACCTTATCCAAATCAACACAAATTCACTAGTACAAAAGAGCAATGAGAAAATTAAATGTGGTCTTTTGAATGTCAGGTCTCTCTCATCTAAATCTCTTTTAGTGACCGATTTGATAACTGATCATCAGATTGATCTATTTAGTTTGACTGAAACTTGGCTGCAGGATGATGAGTATGTCAGTTTAAATGAGTCCAGGCCACCCAGTCATAGTAACTATCACGTTCCTGGAGGCACAGGCCGAGGAGGAGGAGTGGCAGCAATCTTCCACTCTGATTTATGTATTAATCCTAGACCTAAGCAAAGCTTTAATTCGTTTGAAAGCCTCACTCTTAGTCTTGCTCATCCAGACTGGAAAACACAAAAAACAATTCTCTTTGTTGTGGTGTGTCACCCACCTGCTCCTTACTCAGAATTTTTAGCTGAATTCTCTGAGTTTCTCTGTGATTTAGTGCTTAGAACAGATAAAGTCATTATAGTAGGTGACTTTAAAATCCATGTTGATGTTGGCAGTGACAGTCTTAGCTCTTCATTTATGTCATTATTAGACTCAATTGGCTTTTGTCAGAATGTAAAGGGTTCAACTTACTGTTTCAATCGCACCTTAGATCTTGTACTAACTTATGGCCTAGAAACTGAAGGTCTAACCGTATATTCTCACAACCCTCTATTGTCCGATCATTCTCTTTAACATTTGAATTTACTATAAGTAATTACACAGAAATTGGAAAGACATTTCGTTATGGTAGACACTTATCTGATGATGCTGTGACTAGATATAAGGAATTAATACCTTCAGTATTTACCTCAGTGCCTTATGTTAGTGATGTGGATGTCAGCAACCACAATCTAACTCCATCACAAATAGATTATTTTGTTGACAGCGCGACAGCATCGCTTAGTACAACTCTAAATCTAGTTGCTCCTCTAAAAAAGAAGGTGGTAAATGGAAGGCGAGTAGCTCCATGGTATAATTCACAGTTGAACAGTTAGAATGCTGGAAAGAATTTGTCATTCCACTAGTTCTGAAGAAGCTCACATAACCTGGAAAGATAGTTTAACAACTTATAAAAAAAAACTCTCCGTAAGATTAGAACAGCGTATTATTCTTCATTAATACAAGAAAACAACAACAACCCCAGATTTCTTTTCAGCTGTAGCCAGGCTGACAAAGAGTCACAGCTCTGTTGAGCATCTATTCCTTCAGACCTCAGCAGTAATGACTTCATGAGCTTCTTCACTGATAAAATTGTTGCATTAGAGATAAAATTCATAGCACCCTTCCATCTGTCAAAGATGTAAGTACAGTGGCATTAGAAACCTCTGTAGGACCGAGTCAGTATTTGGATTCTTTCTCTCTAATTGATCTTCCTGAGCTCACTTCAGTTATTACAGCATCTAAACCATCAACTTGTCTTCTAGACCCCATCCCAACTAAGTTGCTCCAGGAGGTTTTTCCATTAATTAATACCTTCATATTAAATCAGATAAACTTATCTTTATTAACAGGATATGTGCCACAGTCTTTTAACACTGCTGTAATTAAACCATTACTTAAAAAACCCACTCTTGACCCAGATGTTTTAGCCAACTATAGGCCAATTTCCAACCTTCCTTTCATCACTAAAGTTTTAGAAAGGGTTGTTGTCAATCAGTTGGTTGATCATTTAAACAGGAATGGTTTGTTTGAAGAGTTTCAGTCAGGTTTTAGAGCTCATCATAGCACAGAAACGGCTCTGGTTAAAGTTACCAATGATCTCCTCATGGCTTCAGATAATGGACTTGTCTCTATACTTGTCCTGCTAGATCTCAGTGCTGCATTTGACACTATTGATCACAATATTCTACTACAGAGACTTGAAAGTGTGATCAAGATTACAGGAACTGCACTAGACTGGTTTGAATCATATCTGTCAGACAGATTCCAGTTTGTCCATGTAAACAACAACTCTTCTATATATATCAAGGTAAGCTATGGAGTTCCTCAGGGTTCTGTGCTAGGACCAATATTATTCACATTATACATGCTTCCCTTAGGCAATATTATTAGTGTCACACCGTGGTGAGGGTGTCTTGTCTTGGGGTTGTTTTGTCCTGTCATTTCCTGTTTTATTTTGAAAAGTAATTCTCCTCTCGTTTCAGGTCACTTGCCCTTCCTCATGTGTCTCAGTCTGATTGTCTCCCCTGATTCCTGATTGTGTCCACCTGTCCCCTATTTCCCTCCATGTGTTTAAGTAGTCTGTGTTCCCCTTGTCTTGTGCCACAGTGTTATCGTCCTCAACCTGTTCCCGTGCCTTGTTTCATGTCTTTAATCATAGAAGTTTTCAAGTAAGCCTGTTATTCCTCTCGAAGAGAGAGTTGTTGTTTGTTAATTCTTTCCTTAGTTTAGATCTTTAGTCCTGAGGTTTTCCTCCATTCGGAGTGTTTTGTGTTTATTTTTAATTGTTTCTTTGATTTGAGTTTTTTCAGTTTTTCAGATTTCAGTTTTTCGTTCTCAGTAGTCAGAGTTAGCGTCTAGGTTTTTTTGTAGCCATTTGTTTGTCCCTCTGTGAGGGATCCCTGGAGAATCCAATAAAAGCCTTTTGTCATCTCTGCATTCTGAGTCCTGCTTTGAGTCTCGGCCTGACAGTACACTCTGGCCAGTATGGACTCAGCAGAGACTGACCAGATAACGGCCACGCTCACGAGACCCGACTCTCCCGCCAGGAGGAGTTTCAGGTGGTGGTGGTCACGCAGTTGGGTCAACTTTCATCCCAAGTGCAGGATCTGCTTGGACACCTACAACAGACCCACAACCCGCCAATTGTGCCGGAGCACCAGGATCTTGTAAGGCTTTTCTCATAGACTGTGCCATTCATTTTGAACATTCCCCTCTTGCATTTACCACAGATCGGTCTAAGATCGCCTTCATGATGTCTCACCTGACCGGAAGAGCGAGAGCGTGGGCCACAGCGGAATGGGACCGAGACTCTTCACTGTGCCACTCGCTTCGACAGTTTCAGACCGCTCTTCAGAAGACTTTTGATCCGGTGTCAACGGACAGAGAGAAAGCTAGGGAATTGAGCGGGTTGAAGCAGGGAAATGACTCGGTATGCGACTACGCCATCCGCTTCCGCACCCTGGCAACGGAGAGCGGATGGAACTCCACAGCCCTCTATGATGCTTTCTTGGATGGACTGTCTGTTCCCATACGGAAGCTACTGGTGCCCTTGGACCTGCCTGCGGACCTGGATTCCCTCATCGCCCTAGTCATCCGGACAGATAACCGGATCCAAGAACTCCAGCGGCATCAGAAGGGCCAACCATCGTTGGAGAGGTACCGACAACCGCTGGTTCGGGGTGGGCATGAAGCCCGGGGCCCGACTCCCGAACGTCCTTCTCCCTTACCCAGGGCAGGAGAGGCTGAACCCATGCAGTTGGGTCGGACCCAGCTCACCCAGGCGGAACGATAACGTCGTCTCAAGGAGGGGCGTTGCTTCTACTGCGGAGAATCTGGACATCGTGTGGTCGCCTGCCCAGTCAAGGCAGCTCGGGGAGTGAGCAAGTTCTCAACCTCAGGTTCTCCTTCACGCAGTTTGACCGCCATAAAGGTAAAACACAACACCACAGTCATGGAGATGAATGTTTTAATTGACTCTGGGGCTGATGAGAGTTTAATGGACTGGGGATTAGCCAAGAAACTGATTGTTAATCTTGTTTCTCCTGTTCTTCTTCTCTCTCTATCTTCTCTGGTTCTACCCGGCTGGTCTTCAGCAGATGGTTCCTCCATATGAGCTGGTTCTGCTCCAGGTTTCTTCCTGTTAAAGTGAGTTTTTCCCTCAGGCTGCTCTGGAGGTTTCAGGCTGGCTTTTGTGAAGCGTCTTGAGACGATTTGTATTATTGGCGCTATATAAATAAAACTGAATTGAATAAGTAAGAGGGCACAAGGCCGTTAAGAGATTTTAAAACTTACCATAGCCATTACCATTATCGTTTGAAGTCGAGAGCACTAATGTTTGTGTTTCTCATCTTGATGACTGCTGGCAGGTTTTTAAAGTTGAAGTAAACAACATTTATTGTGTTTATGCTGATTAGACAGAAGCAAATTAAAAACTGATCCTCCAAAAAAAGGCACTGTGAAGCACAGGTGGATTTAGAAACGTTTCCCCTGACATGAATCTAATACACTAATAGATACGCCATGGTTTAATCCTCCAGAGATTGAGGAGACGAGACTTTGATTTTTAAAAATATACTTTATTTACATTCTTAGCATATTTACAGTAGTGTTACAAACTATATTTACAAAGTGTTACTTTGTATGTTTTGGCATATTAAAATAAATTATCCAGTGAAAACTTGTGCAAAATTCAATTCAATTTTTATAGCACCAGCGCTGCTTAAAAGTATCCAAATCTCCAATGTGTTTATAAAATCTATATTCGAGCCACAGTCTGGCCCTAATGTTGCAGAGCCAGACTGACCTGGCTTCCTGTCCCTCTCTGTTCTCTATACGTTTCTTTTTTTGCTAACGTAAATTGCCATTTTTGCTTCTCCTGACAGAAAGTTTAGCAGCAGCCACTTTTCTCTGTTTGTCTTTTTATAGCCAGCACCCATAATAAAAACCCTCTCGGAGAAAACTACACAAACGACTAAAAACCAATGTTAAAAGAGTGAAGAACTCTGTGAGTCTCTTACACTCAATAAAAACATGGTAGATAGTCTCGTGTACGTGGCAAAAAGGACACTTGTAACTAACAGCAGAATTAAGAACAGAAATAAAAGCGTTGGAGGCAATGGCACCATGTAAAATCCTCCACTGGAGGTCGGCAGTCCGTTTTTTAAGGGGAGGTTTGTATAAAACATTCCACTGTGGGCCGGGTCCAGTTTCCCCAGCTAGTCTTTTACTCCACACTGTGGCCGGTCTGTTGCTCAGTCCATTCCTGTTGATACACTTGACACAATTGGTAGAAAGTTTTTGAGTCAGCTCGGTGTAACGTCAGTTTATTTTCATTGATGGCAGTAAGCAAGGGGCCGGTCGAGTCTCCTAGTCCTGGGGTCAGGTAGATTTCTGGAAAAGGGTCTGTGGAGTCCGGGACAGCCTTTCCTTGGTTATGGTCCATCAGGAGGCTCCTTTCCCTTCCAGACAGCCTTTGCCTCCATAGCTCCAAAAACGTTGTAGCAACCCGGACTGAGCGTAATCCCAGCAGAGACCCCAGGGCCACAGCATTGCTCAGCGCCGGCCCCACCGCATCCACCAGCTGCTGCAGGCACAGGGTCCTGGTCCTGCACAGCACCACCATCAGGCGGGGTGTGACGCTGCTGCTGACGTCCAGCCTGGCTCTGTGTATCAGTGGCTCCTTCAACAACCAGTGCAGAGAGTTAGACTTTTGACACCTTTTTTGATTAAAAAGGACCCAGGATTTAAAAACACCCTGATAAAACGGAGGCAACCCACTTAACTTTAAAAATTTTAAATCAGTTAAAAAAAGAGCAGCATCCAGTCCCAAGTTATTTGCACGTCTGAGAATGCAGCTGGCCACATCCCTCCAAACTAGATCTGCCGGGCCTGTTAAATACCTTTGTATAAACTGCAATCTAAATGTAGCAGTTCGGCTGGCCAGGTGGATGAGGCCCTGTCCCCCCTCCTCTCTGGTTAAAAACAACACCCCCTGTGGCACCCAATGGAGACTGTCCCCAAAAAAATCTACAATTTTTCATTGTAGTTTTTGTAGTAAGTCTGATGGGGGATCTATACATGTTAATCGGAGTTGAGATGCCACAAGGTTGTTTAAAACCAGGACCCTACCTCTAAAAGACATTTGAGGGAGCAGCCATTTCCATTTTTCAAGTTTTCCCTCAATCTTTTCTGTAACGTTCTCCCAGTTCTTCTGGACCACGTTTTCATTCCCCAGAAAAACTCCCAGGTATTTAAAACCATCTCTTTTCCAAACTAGTTTCTGGGGAAGAACCGGGAGACCACCATGCCACTTGCCGACAGCAAGGGCTTCACTTTTCATCCAGTTTACCCTCGCTGCCGACACAATATTAAACTTATTAACAATGTTTGTTAGCCTGTCTGCATCCCTCTGGCTTCTGATTAAAAACCACCACATCATCTGCATAAGCTGATAAAACAATGTTTCCCTTAAAACCAGGTAAAACCAGTCCTTGCATGCAGGAGCGTATTTTGCTCAGGAGGGGTTCTAGGGAGAGTGCATAGAGCATCCCCGACAGAGCGCACCCTTGTCGGACCCCTCTATACACACAGATCACCATTTAACTTCAGCACACTCTCAACCTCACTGTACAACACCTTGATCTTAGCTATGAACCCTGCGCTGAACCCGAACTTCTCCAACACCCTCCAGAGGAAGCCATGTTCAATGCGGTCAAAAGCCTTTTCCTGATCTAGGGAAATCAGACCAGTGTCTATAGCCAATGAGCTGGAGAGCTCTAAAACATCTCAAATTAGGTAGACATTGTCTACCATGGACCTGCCGGGTACACAATAGGTCTGATCCCGATGGATTACCTGCTCCATAGCCCCTCTCAACCTGTTGGCCAAGGCCTTGGACAGAATCTTGTAATCCACACATAGCAGAGACACAGGGCACCAGTTTTTAATGTCCTGTAGGTTTCCTTTCTTGGGCAGGAGCGTGAGGACAGCCCTGCGGCAGGACACTGGCATGGAACCAGAGGCCAGAATCTCATTAAACACCTCTAACATGTCCGTTTTGAGGATGTCCCAGAAGGCTTTAAAAAACTCCACAGTTAGGCCGTCTATGCCGGGAGCTCTCCGTCCCTGCATGCTTTGCAGGGCAGCTTGAAGCTCCTGCATCTGCAGCGGCTCTTTAAGGTGGGAGTTGGTGTCTGTGGAGACCTGAGGCAGTCCATTGCAGAACTCCTCAGACAGTGCAGCTTCCTCCTCATACTCGGAAGTATAGAGAGAGGAGTAAAACTCTACCGCTCGCCTTCTTATCTGGCTTGGTTCAGTGAGCTCCTGCCCTGTGTCTGCAGCAACGATGTGGATGACCTTCCTCTGTCCGTTTTTCTTTTCTAGACTGAAGAAGTAGCTAGAGGGAGCATCCATTTCAGTGATGTTCTGGAATCGGGACCTGACCAGTGCACCTTGTACTTTACTGTCCAGCAGGTCGGCTAAAGCCATTTTTTTCTCTTTGAGGATTTTAATATATCCTCATTCTCCTGTGGACTCACTCATTGTCTGTAGTTCCACGATATCACTCTCCAGGTCTTTCACAGATCTGGTGATGTCTCGGGTAACGTTGAGGGTGTGCTGCTGCTGACAGAAGTTTAATCTCAGTCTTGCCATGGTCCCACCACTGCCTAAGACTACTAAAATCAGCTTTCCTCTGTCTAAAAACATGCCAAAAATAAATAAAAACCTCCCTGAACTTTTTATCAAGTGTTAAAACTGAATTAAAATGCCAATATGCACTTTTCGGTAAAATGTTCCTAATAAAAACAAGACAAAAAATCAGGGAATGATCTGAGAATCCCGTGGGTACAATTCTACACAACTTAAAAGTATTAAAATGATGTTTAAAACAATAAATACGGTGAAGTCTGGCTGAGGAGATGCTACTCTCTCTGAGGTGGGACCATGTGTACTGTCTGCTGTCTGCGTGCATCCTCCTCCACACGTCCACCAGGCCATGAGAGTGGACCAGCTGCCTCAAAGCATGCTGGGATGCGGGATGAGGCTCTGCATGGTTACGATCTAAAAACACATTTTCAGTACAGTTAAAATCCCCACCCACGAATAAGAAATCCTCCGAGGAAACGCTATTAAAAACATAATTTATTTTTTGTAAAAACAGCTTCCTCTCTGCACCGTTGGTTGGAGCGTATAGGTTGATAAAAACAGCAGTAAAATGTTCAAACCGAGCTTTAGTTAAACGTAACCTCCCCTCAATTAGGTGCACGACCTCCAGTGAGATTGGAGAGAAACTCCTGGAGAAGAGGAAGCCCACTCCTCCACTCAGAGTGCTGCTTTGACTTAAAATGGCTTCCCCTTCCCACTCTCTCCTCCAGTCTGCTTCATTACCAGAGTCACTATGCGTTTCCTGTAGAAACATGACATCAATGCGTTTCATTCTGGTAGTTTCATAAATGAGTGCTCTTTTTTTCACCTCTCTTGCTCCATTAACATTTAAACTGCCCATTCTAAAACTATCCATGTTAAAAGAAAGAAGGAGAGCAACTTTTAAAATCAATAAATTAGTTAAAATACACATTGGAGTTTTTTAAGTCATCACTGTTCATTTGTTTTT
Source organism: Mugil cephalus (assembly GCF_022458985.1). Classification (NCBI taxonomy): domain Eukaryota; kingdom Metazoa; phylum Chordata; class Actinopteri; order Mugiliformes; family Mugilidae; genus Mugil; species Mugil cephalus. The sequence continues at coordinate 27,366,097 of NC_061770.1, forward strand.
TCACTTTCAGTACAAGTTTCTTTAGTCTAAAAAACTCCTGGTCAGTGATGCCAGACTCTCCTCTTTGGCTCATGTGGAGTCTGGCAGACGTATAGAACAATGATAAATCAGGGAAAAACTCTTCTACTTTGAAACCGTGTTGGTTTTTTGTCTGTTGGAGAAAACATTTAATCTTTTCTGCAGTGTACAGTTCTCTCTGCTGACTGCTACTCAGGTTGAAACCTATCACATCACTGTTATCTGACACACACTCCTCCTCACTCCCACTTTCATCCGTCTGCACCTGCCTCCTCCCATTGTCCACCCCCACTTTACTTGTTTTTGCCTCATTGACGGTGTTCTTTGTTTTCCTCCTACGCTTATGAGCAGGTTTTGGCTTTGCTGATGTCCCTTCTTCTTCCATCTCAGCCTCCTCCACCTGCTCATGCTTTCTGTCACTTTTCTCACCCGCCCTGTTCACCTCCTCATCTGCCTTTCCTGCCTGCAATAGAGCAGGAGGAGGAGGAAGAGGAGTGTGTGTGTGTAGAGACACACGTCCTCAGGAATGTGTCTCCGTCTCTGAGACGTGACGACTGATCAGACCGTCAGAGCTGCAGGCGTCTCTGATCCACATCAGGACCAGTTCATCCAGATGTTCAGCTCATAACTGATAATTGTGTGTGTGTGTGTGAACCATGTCTGTTCTGTCTGTTTTATGTGTTTATCTTAATTAAGTCAACTCCGTTGCCATGTAAACGGTTACCTTGGTTACAGGCCTTGCCGGTGTATCCGGGGCGACACTCGCATCTGTCTGCTCCGAGACAGTGTCCATGTCTACAGCCCTGGGGACAGACAGCTGAGGGACAGAGGGACAGACATGTTTAAATCTGCTGAAGGTGAAAAGAAAAAACCCAGTCAACCGTCTCAGGATGTGTCCTCACGTCCACACCGTCCCTCGTCCATCCGCCTCCAGCCCCAGCAGCACTTCACGCTGTTGCCATAGCGACAGAGGCCGTCTCAGCTGCAACACAAACACCAGCATCAGGGACCAGTCAGAGTCTGGATTCATGTCCCGTCCCGTCCCCCCCGTCCCCCCACCCCGGTGTCTCCTAGCTGTCTCTGCTGCCTGTCCAGACATGACTGATGTCTCCACTCCCTCCACATACTTTCCCTCCTGAACACCTCCTCTGGTTCCTCTCAACTCTAATTCATTCACAATGAGACACCTTCCTCTAATTCATTCATTCATTCATTCATTCATTCATAAATTAATTAATTCATCAGTTAATTAATTACAGACTGAACTCCAAGTTAAAGTTTGTTGTGTTGAGTAATTCTCCCTCTCTGGTCCAATCAGAATGAGACACCGTCCCTCCTCTAATTAATCCATTCATTTATTCACTCATTCATCAGTTAATTAATTAGTTTATTAATTAATCAGTTAATTAATGTCAGAGTGAACTTTAACTTTGTTCTTTTTAATAATTCCCCTCCTCTGCCTCTGGTTCACATTAAAGCTCATTTCCTGACCTGTCGTGGTCCAAGCGCTGGCTCCAGGTCCACATGCACAACCAGGACAGGAGGACCAGGGTCCGCATACTGGTCCGGTTAGTTCCGTTAAACCCGGTCCGGTGCCCCCGTTACATCCGCTCACAGACCCCCCTGCTGAGACTCATCCGGTTCTCGGACCTGAACCGAGCATCGCGTGGAGGAGCTCTTTGTCCTGGTGCAGTCGGTGCTCGGTGGGAGGGAGTCAGCTCCTCAGCTCCTACCTGAGAACTCTGTCCTCAGTTCAGCGACACATCCTCAGACATGAACAAGTTCAACAACAACAACTCCAGTCTACGACCGTCCTTCTTAAAGGGACAGAGCTGCTCCTCTGAAGGTGCAGTTCTTAATAAAAAATAAAAGCAAAGATGGACAGAGCTTCTGTCACCGTAGCAACAATGTTCCTGAGTTAAATCCAGATGAATGAATCTCTCATATCTGGTTCCTCGTCTCATATCTGGTTCCTGACTCACAAACCTAGAAAGTGAGGACACCTCTGTGTTAAACATCTGAAATGAGCTGCAGATGAAAAGTTTGAATATTATAAATAAATAATAGGTGATAATCTGTCACACTGATGGAAAAACATCAAGTCTAATTTATTCTAGTGGAGATAAAGAGCAGGTGCAGTAACTACAGCCGCCACCAGAGGGCAGAGAACATCACTCAGCTCCATCTGTTAATCTCTCTCCTCCTCTCCTCCCTCACACTTTCTGGATCTTTCTCTAGTTTCCAATGTTCTCCTTTTAATGTCCAGCTCCACCAGCTCCAGATTTCCTTTTTCTCTCTGAATGTTGACTTCTTCCAGCTCTGTCTGTTACTGCAGGTGTTCTTCATACGTACAGAATTCGTACAGTCTGTGAATTCTTTTGAAGAAATGTGAATTAGCAGATGTACAGTAAAATGTACAGAACTAACTGATCATCTTCTAGTGGCTCCTGAAGTAAAACCGTGTCCCCAGACGCTGCAAGAACATTCTAAGTCAGATAGTATAACATTACCAAGTGTGTTTAATCTCTAGTAGAACTGAACCCCTTAAGAAGCTGCTGCTTCCTGTTGCTCAGACTGAGTCCATCACTGGCCCCTTTATTAAGATCCACTACCAGCCCCTCTGCTGGGGTCAGCTCCTGGTTGGGGGGTCAGCTCCTGGCTGGGGGGTCAGCTCCTGGTTGGGTGGGTTAGCTCCTGGTTGGGTCTGTCAGTTCCTGGTTGGGGGGTCAGCTCCTGGTTGGGTGGACCATCCCTGGTGTCAGTTTTATGTCCTTTTTTCTTGATCACTAAAATCCTACAGAAACACATTGTCAGCAGAATCTTCTTGTATTTGGTTTTCACCTGCTGCCCAGTCCTCAGTTTGTTGTTTATGGAGGATGATGGATGAAACAGAACACAATGTGGGGAAACTGATTCAATAGAAGAGTAGATAATTTCTCTGATCTTAATTGTACCCTATATAACATGAGTCACATGTTGTGTGGGTTATGTATTATGCTTGTTCAGTCAGGAGCTGCCACCCACAAACTTAACACATAATGACTATAAATGATTCTTGAATCTTGATGCAATGTATAATTTGATCCAGCAGATGTCGCCACATGTAATTGTATAGTGATGAGTTGTTCAGAAAGTTTCAGCTTCTCCATCTCCATCATCTATAAACCCTCACATCCACTGCACTCTGCCATGAACACCACACAGGAGAAGTAATGGGTCATGACAAGAGAGGGAGTGATACTGAAATACCTTCATACCTGCTGGTAGGTGACCACATGGTGACTGTTGAGACCAGTAAAACTGAACAGTTTTCCTTTAAGAGAGATTTGATCTGATAAAGACTGAAACTAAAAGGACATGTAATGATCCAAGATGAGAAAGGACCATGAAGATGAGGATAGATGAATGAAATCATAATATGTAGAAGAGTGAATGTCCTCAGTTCACCTGAAGTCACGTGATTTAGTAGAAAAGCTGCAGCAGAACAGACACATGTGCACTCTCCTCTGAAGACTGGTCGGTCATTTTTGTTCATGTTTTATTTCTGCTTCTTCCTGGTTAGAGACGTCATGTGACAGAAACCTGGAACATGTTTTCTCCTTCATACAGTCGTAGTTTTATCATTAATGTAGAAATGAGAAATATAACTTTATGTTGTCTTCATTCATTTGGAAGCTCTCTACGTGGTGGTGAACTTTAACAGGTAGACAATGATTGACAGGTTGTGGATCATTATCAGTCACACACTGAGACTCTCTGTACTTTCATTTTGTAGTGACATATTTCTTTATGGTCTGACTACCGCCCATCCCTCCATGGTTTTATGGCTCCACCTCCGTCACTAGATCTTCTGGGTTTATTAAGATCGAGCGGCTGAAAGAGACGAGACGTCGTCAGCGTCAGAGACTTTGAGCTTTATTTCAAACTTCCATTAAATGTGATCTACTCACTTTGATAGATTCAAGTCAGAACCAGATCAGTGAGGATCAACAGAAGACAACATGTCTACTGGGACATCTGAATCACTCCGGTTGACTTTACTGAGCGTCGTCCTGTCTGTCTTTACATGTGAGTAGAAACTAAAACTATGTTCAGAAGACAACGTATCGTTTGACTGGATCTAGAACATCTGATCAACCCCATGTTCAGTCAGCCTGAGGGTTAGCCTGAGCTAACAGGTAGCAGAGAGTTGGGTGGGCGTATCTCAACGTCCAGGCTGCTCGGCCATCTTGTGTATCTTTGCCTTTCCTCCACCGTGCTGTAGACATTCAGTGTCCTTGTCTCCTTGTGGTTTTTCGCTGTGTTTTTGGATTACCTGCCGTCTGCAGAGCTTTCTGTCCTTTCAGCCTCACTTCATGTTGTCCTGCTCCGAGCTCCTTCCATACAACCAACCTTTCCTGACACCACAGCTTTTGACGAACGTTTGTCCTTAGACATTTTGAAAGTTCACTTCCATGCAGCAGAAAAACTGACATGGCGTCACAGCAATAGAGCTAAGGATGCTAAGCTAATTAAAAACTCACTGGAACCAGATCAGTCTGGTGTCACTCAGTGCGCTTACATGCACGTGAAAAAAACGAATTATTGCCATAATCGGTGTGTTGCCCTCAATATATGTGCTGAATATATTTTGGCTTCAAGTTAAACGCCTTCTTCTCATCAAAACTCTGGAGACGGTCATGAATTTATCCACAGGTTTATTGAATCGAAAAAGGGTGAAACTGAGAAAACACAAACATGTCATAATCAGACAAACTGCCCACTGCACATCTTTCCCACATGCGCTGTAAACATGTTTTTATCATCAATTAAATCACTCACTTTTATCTTTTTAATTGCCAATGTTTATATATGAATTGTGTATTTATAGTTTTTAAATCGTAACTTAACATAAACTCCTACTGACACGCAGCATATACCAAATGAAATCAAACAGAGACTAGCTTGATAGCAACTAGCTTAAAAAACAACTAAGGACTGTTACCAGCAACTTCACAAACAACCTTATGTGATGATAAATAACGAACTACAGTTAACACAAGAATATACGACAACAATACATACCAACGATGCTTCGTATAGCATTAGATGTAGACAGTTATTTCCTGGTGTAAACAGACAGCATGTTCTCTCAGTAATGTGCCTCCCGCAGATCTCTCACATGGCTGCCTGTAGCCGACCACTGTGTCTCTTAAAGAGACCACTGCCCCCTAGTGGTGGCACTATGAAACTTAACCCGAGAACTACTGAACAAAAACTATGGTGACAGCACACTCCCCGCCTGGCGGGAATAAACCGCCACTACTTAACAGTCCTTGGCATTCACTATGACTTAGTCTCAGGAGCTAAGAGCAGGACTATCTCGGTGATAGGCCTCAATAACGTCTTAATTCCATCTTTCCCGGAGACTTTGATCTCCACCTTGCGTACCCTGCTGTTTTTGCTAGGGAAGACTTGAGTGATAAGTCCCAGAGGCCATTCATTCCTCTTTAGTTGGTCGTCCTTGAGAAGCACGATGCTTCCACGCTGAAGGTCAGGCTGGGAAGACTGCCACTTCCTTCGTGGCTGGAGTGACGAAAGATATTGCTTCTTCCATTTGTTCCAAAAGGTTTGAGCCAGATGTTGGACTTGGCGCCACTGATTCTTATGGAGATCTTTGTGGACAGACGCTTAAGTCAGAAGAGGCACAACTTTTCTCATGAGGCGGCGAAAGGCCCCAAAACAATGCTTCCATCACTGGGCAACCGACGTGCTCGTATGATATGTACGGGGAAAAATGACCTAGCACTTCAGCTCTTTTTTTTTTTTTTTTTTTTTTTTCCTCAAGACAACCGTTGAGATTTGATTTTAATGCTTTTTGTGTAGTTTTGTATTTTCATGCAAAAATCTTACTGTACTTGAATGTATTTTATTAAATGTGTTCATTTTGGTCACAAACTGGTGCAGAAGGGAGGCTCACTTTTTGAGTGAGGAGAGTTGCTGGTGTGAGTATGAGTGGATCATCTGGATCAGTGGAAACGGTTATAAGAGGTCTGGCATTGATGATAGCGGCCACTTCCGTCATCAGTGTGGAGAGCGCTTCGTGGGTCAGCTTCGATGTTCCAAGCTGCAGGAACATAGAATCCAAGATCTTCCTTGCAACACCAATCATTCTCTCCCACGAACCACCCATGTGAGAAGCATGGGGAGGATTGAACATCCATGTGCAGCCTTGGTCCAACAGAAACCTTTCCACGGAACTATTGTTGATGTTGGAAGGAATCTTGAGCTCCTTGCATGCACTGACAAAGTTGGTTCCTCTATCAGAGCGGATGTGTTTTACTGGGCCCCTGATGGCGAGGAAACGCCTCAGAGCGTTAATGAAGCTTGATGTATCTAGGGACTCGATGACCTCAATGTGCACAGCTCTTACGCTCATACAAGTAAATAACACTGCCCACCGTTTACTTTGAGCAAGGCCACCTCGAGTCCGACGTGAAGACACCGACCATGGGCCGAAAACATCAAGGCCGACATTTGTGAAAGGAGGTTCGGTTGAAAGGCGATCTGCAGGAAGATCTGCCATCTTCTGTGTCTGAGGTGTGCCGCGAAGTTTGCGACATGTGACACACTGATAGATGACGCTGCTCACTCTCCTTTTTCCGCCAACTATCCACAGACCTGCAGCACGTAAAGCACCTTCGGTGAACAGTCGTCCCTGGTGTTGCGTTTTCTGGTGGTAATATCTTACCAAAAGTGTTGCTATATGATGCTTCCCAGGAATGATGAGAGGGTTTTTCTCTCCTGGCTGGAGCTCTGCTTCTCTGACGCGACCTCCAACTCTCAAAAGACCATCCACATCGATAAAAGGATCCAGTGTTTTCAGAGGACTGTCCTTAGGAAGCTTTTCCCCTTTTGTTACACAGGCATACTCTTGAGCATATGCCTCTTCTTGAACTGCATGGATGATGGTTTTCCTGGCCTGTGAGAGTTCCTGAACTGAGATTGCTGTGTGGCAATGATGCCAGCGTTTACAGCCACTGTCTTTGATTGCCAGATTCATCCTGAACAAACGGGCAATGTGAGTTAGGCGAGCAATAGCGTTGATCAGTGAGTTCCAGCTGGAGAACTTGGAAAAGCGTTGAGCTCCCAGTTGTTTGCTCAACATGGTTGTCTTCAATGTAGAGACCTGAGGGCGAATTTCTGCATCGAGAGAGGGATTCACCAACTCAAAGGTGCCTTCCTCGGATTTGGCCTGCTGAGGATGCTTCAGAAATGTTGGGCCCTGAAGCCAGCTTGTGCCTGACAGACGTGCAGCAGTGACAGACCGTGTGGCAATATCTGCAGGATTTACATCTGTGGGTACATATTTCCGCTGTTCCGGATTAGAGTAGTTCCTTATCCGCTGCACTCGGTTGCTGACGTAAACATAAAAACGTCTGGTGTCATTATTGATGTAGCCCAATACCACCTTGCTATCACTGTAAAAGGTAGTATCATCCAACTTCATTTCGATCTCTGAAGCGATAAGCTGGGCAAGTTCCACTGCCAACACCGCAGCACAAAGTTCAAGTCGTGGAACTGTATGTTCGGGAAGAGGAGTGAGCTTGGCCTTGCCCATGACAAAGCCCACATGGACGCTACCATTAGTATCTGTCAGTTTAAGATAAGCCACTGCCGCGATTGCTTTTGTGGAAGCATCACAAAACACAATTAGCTCTCTGCGTGATACCTCTGTGGGGGAGATTTCTGTGTAGGGCCTTGGGACCTGGAGACTGGTTAAATCTTTCAGTGAGGACCGCCAAATATCCCACATCTCTTCCATTCCTTGAGGAGAGGTGAGTCCCAGTCACCACTGTCTTGTGTAAGCTCTCGCAGAATTGCCTTGCCTTGAACAGTGACTGGGGCGATGAATCCCAGAGGGTCATCATCCGTTTAGCATGCTCAGCCGACTCTTTTCCCAGCCACTTGACTAACAGATCCGTTTCTTCGCTTGCTGTCAAATCCAGGCCTCCAAGAGCATTCTTAAAGGACCGTTTCCAGGCTCTGTAGCTTTGTGGTTGGTCATTGAATTGGGTCAAGCCTGTGGTGACGAGCTCGCGCCGAGCGAAATATCTGACCAGATCTGTCACGATAGGTTGGTCGTGGTGGGGGTACAGAGATGCATGGCTAGGCATGGTCGAAAAGGGAGGACTGTGTTTTGTGTACCTTGGGTCACTTGAACGATGAAAATCTTGCCTGTTTGTTGAGTAGAGATGCTCATTTGGAGTGTGGTGTGGCTGCTGAGCTGTTACCATATGGTTTGGCGTTGTAGAGAAAGCGTTACTGTCCACTTGGCTATGCTCTTCTTTGAAGTGGGGGGTTTGGATAGGGAGTGCTGAGGCTGGCTCTGTGTGTGACTGTCTGACCTCATCTGAAGAAGGTTGAAGCGGTGGTGGTGCAAACTGTATTTTATTTTGCTCTTTGGCCTGTTCAGCAACATATTCTTTGGTCCGCTCTGTAGGGTTGAGGGGAGCTGCATATAGTAGGCCGAGACGAGATTTTGCGCTGCTTCGGTCGCTGCAGTCCACAGCTGCCTCTAAGACTTCTGCTTCGGCCACAGCTGCAGCAGTTTCTTGCTCTAATGATAACATATCCATTGTTGCTTCTAAATGTGCTTTTTCTGCTTTTAGGGCCATTCCTTTCTTTGCGAAACTCAAGCGGGCCTTGGCTGCCTCTGCTTTCGCCCGAGCCATGGTAGCAGCGGCCCCGGTGGAAGAAGCCTTTGATCTTTTTGAAGAACATGATGCGGAGGATTTAGTACAGAGTGTGCCTTCTTTGCTTGTCATTGTCTGTATCCAGCGTATACTGTGTTATCTTCTGCGTTGAAGACGTTGTTTCAATGTGTCGCCCTCAATATATGTGCTGAATATATTTTGGCTTCAAGTTAAACGCCTTCTTCTCATCAAAACTCTGGAGACGGTCATGAATTTATCCACAGGTTTATTGAATCGAAAAAGGGTGAAACTGAGAAAACACAAACATGTCATAATCAGACAAACTGCCCACTGCACATCTTTCCCACATGCGCTGTAAACATGTTTTTATCATCAATTAAATCACTCACTTTTATCTTTTTAATTGCCAATGTTTATATATGAATTGTGTATTTATAGTTTTTAAATCGTAACTTAACATAAACTCCTACTGACACGCAGCATATACCAAATGAAATCAAACAGAGACTAGCTTGATAGCAACTAGCTTAAAAAACAACTAAGGACTGTTACCAGCAACTTCACAAACAACCTTATGTGATGATAAATAACGAACTACAGTTAACACAAGAATATACGACAACAATACATACCAACGATGCTTCGTATAGCATTAGATGTAGACAGTTATTTCCTGGTGTAAACAGACAGCATGTTCTCTCAGTAATGTGCCTCCCGCAGATCTCTCACATGGCTGCCTGTAGCCGACCACTGTGTCTCTTAAAGAGACCACTGCCCCATAGTGGTGGCACTATGAAACTTACCCCGAGAACTACTGAACAAAAACTATGGTGACAGCACAATCGGACTCTAACAGGAGAAGTTTTTTTTTTTAACTTATTTTTTATTTGACACATACAAACAAACACAAACTCAACAACATAGGACATGTATGTTACACAGTTACCTTTGCTCTTTAAAAGTCTTTTCCATTCCCTATCCTCTCACTGACTAGATCTTTGTACTTATTATTCTTCTACTTAATACGTCATACGTTCGTATTCCAATCCACCTCCACGTTTCGTTATTCTTTACCATTATTAAATCTTAGTACGAGCCCTGTACAAGTGAAAAAAAAACAACAATAAAAAGTACAAGTACTTTACAAGTAAGAGAAAAAACTACAACAATTCAGTAAAGAAAGAAAAATTAAAGTAAACACACTGCTATATTAATAGAATAAAAATAAAAATGGAGGTGACTAGAGTTCTGGTGTTGCCTGCCCTATTAATGACCATCTCCTATCAAACACATTAGTTTCCAGCTGTAGTCTTGCTCTGATTTTCTCCATGATAAACTCATTTTTACCCTGTCTCTCCATTGCGTTATGCTTGGGGGCTGTGCTTTCAACCAGGAAGCTGTTATTGTCTTTTTTGTGATCAGCAGCAGGATTCTCAGTAAATATTTAGAGTTTTTATCTGTCATATTTTCAGGAACTATACCCAAAATGTAAAGTGCTGGTTCCAGAGGGAACTCAATACCCAAATCAGTTTAATCTCCTTCTGAATGTTCTTCCAAAAGTCCTGTATTTTTGGGCAATCCCAGAATATGTGGGTGGAGTCACCCACCAGTCCACACTCCCTCCAGCATAGATCAGTTGTATCGCTGTATTTCCATGTAATAAATGAGGTATAAAAGTTACACATCTACACTTTACAATCAAACTCCCTCCATGTTGGGGTATTAGTTAGTTTATGTCCCTCTTTGGATGGATGGATGGATGGATGGATGGATGGATGGATGGATGGATGGATGGATGGATGGATTGATTGATCCCAAAAGTCAAATTAGGTCGTCACAGCAGTCCAGTATTTGGGTAAAATAAAATACAATAGAATAAAAAACTGAGGTATTAAAATAAAAGCAAAGGTAAAAACACAGAATAGGACAAAGACACTTAAAAAACACAAGATACAAGATACATATGTAGATAAGGAGCAGTCATACTGATGACATGATGGTAGTGTTATTGTAACTAAACAGTATACAGTAGTAGTATAGTATGTAATATAATAGTAGTATAGTTTGTAATATGATATAATGTGATATAATATAATAATATATACATAATAGAGTATATGATGGTAATAAAACTATGTACTAATAATGGCAGCAGCATCAGTATGTAATAAACATAGTATAATAATAATAATATACACAAATATATACAAATGTGTCATGTGCAAGGTGGCCATACATGATCGCACTATATAATATATAACATATAAACATGTATTAATGCATGTACATATATATACACACACACACAAGAGGATATAATATATCATATAGGTATAATATATGCATATAAGTACTTGATTATGTAAGATATACCTGAAGTGCAAAGGTGTCAGGTAGTAACAGGTGACAGGTAGTAACAGGTGTCAGGTAGTAACAGGTGACAGGTAGTAACAGGTGTCAGGTAGTAACAGGTGTCAGGTAGTAACAGGTGTCAGGTAGTAACAGGTGACAGGTAGTAACAGGTGTCAGGTAGTAACAGGTAGTAACAGGTGACAGGTAGTAACAGGTGTCAGGTAGTAACAGGTGACAGGTAGTAACAGGTGTCAGGTAGTAACAGGTGTTAGGTAGTAACAGGTGACAGGTAGTAACAGGTGACAGGTAGTAACAGGTAGTAACAGGTGTCAGGTAGATCAGTGCAGGTTTAGTTCTGTGATGGTGGATCTGACAGAGGTGGATGAGTTGTAGAGTCTTATTGCGGTTGGAAGGAACAATGTCCTGTATCGTTCCTTAGAGCATCAGGTTGAATGAGTCTGTGGCTGAAGCTGCTCCTCAGCTTGTCCAGTGTTTTGTAGACGGGGTGAGAGGGATTGTCCCTGATTCTCAGCAGCTTTGCAGCATCCTGTCCTCCACCACCTCCTCCAGGGAGACGAGCTTAGAGCCAACAACAGACTCTACCTTCCTGATGAGTCTGTTCAGTCTGTTGGTGTCTTTGCCTTGATGCCTGCAGCCCAGGACACCACAGCGAGGAAGATGGTGCTCGCCACAGCAGACTGATAGAACATCTGCAGCATCTTGTTGCAGACATTGAAGGACCTGAGCCTCCTCAGGAAGTAAAGCTCAGGCCCTTCTTGTAGACGTCCTCTGTGTTAGTGGACCAGTCCAGTTTAGATGGTGTCTTACAAATGTTCTTCCATTCCTGGTGTTTCTGTAGATAATCTCTGTGCTGTAGGAATTTGTAAAAGTCATGTGCTGGTAAGTTAAATTCTTTTTGAAGTTGTGTAAATGATTTCATTGTTTGTCCCTGAAACATTTGGTCAATATATATTAGTCCTTTGTCCGTCCATTTGTTAAATCCTGAATCCATGACAGATGGTACAAAGTCTGGGTTCTTTGCTATTTTAGTAGCCGTGCTCACAGAGTTCCACAGTTTCAGGTTCTGTCGTCCTGCTGACCAAGTTTTCATTGTTCCCCTGATCCATTCGTTTCCCATCCGAGTCTCTTCCAAGTCCTCTCGTTAAAAAACGGGAGTGATTCTAAAGACACATTTTGACAATGCATTTTGCTCCATCTCCACCCATATCGAATCTTTCTCTTCAGTGATCCACATAATTAAGGCTCTGAGTTGTGCTGCCCAATAGTAATTTCTTAAGTTGGTAAATTCAACCCTCCCTTCTCTTTTTTGCTGAGAAGCGTCTTGTATTTAATTCTCGCTTTTTTATTTTGCCATAAGAATTTTGACATGATTTTGTCCATTTTTTTTTAGAAAAGCTCCAGATCACATGGGCAACGACTGGAATAACAACAATAATCTTGGCAGGATATTCATCCTTACTGCTTCTACTCTTCCCAGCAGAGTCAATGGCAAAATCTCCCATCCAGCCAAATCATTCTTTATCTCAATCATCAATTTCCCACAGTTAGCCTCAAATAGCTGAGCTGTACCAGGAGTGATAATTATACCCAGGTATCTAAACCCTCTTTCGGTCCATTTAAAGTGGACCTTATCTTTAAGTTCCCCTGGACAATGTCCTGAGAGCTTCACAGCTGTTGATTTGGCTTCATTTATCTAATCCCCTGATATTTCACCATATTCCTCCAAGTTGTCTAGTGAAGCTGGTGTAGACGTGGAGGGCTCACTTATATATGTTAGTAAATCGTCTGCAAATAACAGTGTTTTGTGTTCTATGTCCCCCTCATCTTTTATTCCTTCTATCTTTTTATTTTGTCTTATTGACTCTGCTAACGGTTCAATACTTGCAGCAAACAGCAGCGGACTTAGCCAGTCTCCTTGCCTGACTCCTCTTTTGAGGCAGAAAAATTCTGAGCAACAGCCATTGACTCTGATCCGTGATTTGGGATTTTTATAAACTATTTTTACCCAGTTTATAAATGTTGAATAAAAACCAAAAAACCTCCAGTGTTTGACACAAGAAGTTCCACTTCACGCGGTCAAACGCTTTTAGTGCGTCTAGGCTGAGCAGCATGGTAGGTCGTAGATTGATCTAAGATTTAATGGTCTCCTGATATTATTAGCTCCTTGTCTCCCCGGGATGAACCCAGTTTGATCTGCTTAGATTAATTTAGTTATATGTTGTTGCATTCTCTGTGCTAGTATGCTTGTTAATATTTTTAAATCATTACAGAGCAAGCTGACAGGTCTATATCCCTCACATGAAGTCGGATCTTTGCCCTCCTCATGTAGCACAGAAATTATGGCTTCTGACCAGGTACATGGAGGGTTTCCTGTTGACAGAGCATAGTTTAAAACCCTGCACAATACTGGTGTAATCTCTTCTGCTAAACATTCATAAAATTCTCCAGGGAAGCCATCTGTACCGGGCGATTTGTTACTTTTAAGGGTTTTCATAGTGTCATTTATTTCTTGTGATGAAATTGGTTTTATCATTTCAGATGCTTCCTCTTTTGTTAATGTTGGTAACCGTAGTTTTTTTGAAGAATTCTTTTGTATTCGTCTCAGTGAGATTAGACTCTGAGTCACTGTATAAGGTTTTATAACATTCTGCAAAGGCCTCCGCTATCTCTGTTGGCTTAGTGATTAGATTGGAGTTGTGATGTCTTATTTTAGTGATTATTCTATTTGTTTGAGCTTTTCACAGTTGAAGTGCCAGTAACCAGCTTGCTCTGTTACCCATCTCATAATATCTTTGATTTGTAAAACGAAGAGCTCCTTCTGCTTCATATGTTAGGAGTTCATCTAACTCACGCCTATTTTTTTAATCTGAGAAGAATGGAGCTGTTAGATGTTCTAACTCCAACTCTCTGATTTTACTTTCTAGTTTTCCTCGATGTTTCAATCAAGCTTTTTTCCATCTGGATGTTATTTCTATTATTTTCCCTCTTGTGACTGCTTTTCCTCCTACAAAGTTGATGGTGAGACGTCGCCATTGTCATTTATTTGAAAATATTTATATATTAAATGTTGCTTTAGTTCTTTGATTACCTTCTCATCTGATAGGATCCACACATTGAGTCTCCAGTACCTGAAGAAGGATTCGCTGCCCAGCTCAAGAGATAGTATGATGGGGGCGTGGCCACTTATAGTTATAGACTCTATACTGCAATTCCTGACTTTGTGTAAAGTGAAAAAGTCTATCCTCCAGTAACTAGCATGTGGGTTAGAAAAGAAGGTAAAGTCCTTTCCTTTAGGATCATTATGTCTCCATGGATCAATAAGGCCTAATTCTTTTATAACATTATTTAGGACTCTGGATTTTTTTGTACTTGGTCCCTTCTCTGATGGCAGCCTGTCTAATTTACCATCCTGTATAGTATTAAAATCCCCCGCCATAATTATCATCCCTTGTCCATTACTGGAAACTATATTAGCTGCGTTTTTGACAAATATTTCATTCTCCTCATTTGGGGCGTAGATGTTTAATGTCGAAATAGTCATTTCTCCTATTGTGCCAACACCATGATATATCTCCCCATGTCATCTTTAATCACTTTCTCTGCAGAAAAAGGTAAAGATTTATTCATTAGTATGACCACCCCCCTTTTCTTTTCTTATGAAGCATGGAAAACTTGGTTTAGCCATTCCCTTCTCAGGTTTATGTCCATTCTCACTCAGGTGAGTTTCTTGTATTAGTGCAATTGCACATTGTAGTTTCTTCAACTGACTCAATATTTTCTTCGTCTTAATGGGATGATTTAAACCATGCACATGATAAGAAACAAGGTTCAGCCTATTCATGACATTTTGAGTTGTAGCCCCTCAGCTCTGTTCCTCCTATTAATCCATTAATATGTAAAAACAGTATTTAAATCCCACAACTAGCTCTTTAATACTCTTTAAGCATTTTATTAGCCAGATATTCAGATATAGTTCAGGATAGTTTTCACTTTTAGATGCAGACTACTGTCTGGTCCTTACCATTGTGAACCTCAGAGTTCACTGCGTGAGGGCTTGTAGGTCTGCCTCTGTGATGTGTGGCTGTCTCCTCTTCCCCTTCTGACCTGCTGCCCTGCATCCTCACTCTCTGTAGTTTCTCCCACTCGTCCCCATGTTCTTCAGCACGGGTGCAGCCTCCATCAATGTGGTGAATGTCTTAGTCCCTGTTTCCACAAACACCTTCAGTTTTGCAGGATATGGAGACTGTGCCTTCATGTTTTTCTCCTTCTCCTAGTTTCCTCTTCTTCTGTATCTCGTTAGTGTAATCTTGGTTGAGGTAGATGGTCCGTCCCTCATGTTATTTTTTGTTTCCATGCTTGCTGTATGATGCGGTCTTTCACCTGGTGATCAATGAAGCGGGTGATGATGGCTCGCGGGGGCGGGGGGGCCGTGCTCTCTATCGGTTTGGCATTTAGCAGCGGTGCGCTCTTTCGATGTGGATGAAGTCAGTCACACATCCTATGGTGTCGTCTCTCTCTGCTCCCTCCGGGATCCCATGTATCCGCATGTTGTTGCGCCTCCACCTTGATCCCAAGTCGTCACATTTTGCAGTTAACATGGCCTCTTGGTGAAGAAGAAAGGCGACTGATCTTTCCAGCCGCCCTGTCTTCAGTCTCCCCCAACCTTTCTTCCACGTCCACAGTTCTCTGCTCCAGCTCCTTTATATTAGTTTCTAGTCTTACCAGACCTTTCTTGTTTTCAGTTGCCGCTTCTGTTTGCTCTTGTCTTAACTTGCGTAGCTCCGCCGATATTACAGAGTCCTGTTCCCCGCCGACGAGTCCCTTCTCCGGCATGGCTCCCCTCGCCGAGTCTGTCTCCTCAATGATCGCGTTTTCCTTTTAGACCTTGTCTCCATCTATTTGTTTTTTGTTGTTGTTGACTTTCATTGACAAGTTTCCTTGACTTTGGTCCGCTTACCGTTGTTAATGATGTTTAAAAGAGCCAGTTTTAATTGGTTTCTTCGAGAGCTCACTTTTTATGCTGTCTTCTCCAACATGGCGCCACCGGAAGTCCTAACAGGAGAACTTATGTGCATGTAAACACGTTACTCCAATTAAAATTGGAGTTCTCATTATCCAATTGAGACACTCAGATAATGCGACTGGAATTCGATTTTCTCCAGCATGTAGACGGTAACAGTAGTTTGCAATCGGATAATGCGTATGTTCATGCTCCACAACCGCTGAGCTGGCGTGTGACCCCGGAACAAAAACATCCAGAAGAACATCCAGAAGAAGGTAAACAGAAAGTAGAAGAACCTTTCTTGTGCTGCATGTAAACTGGGACAAGGACTGTAGTCAGAAAGTTTGAGCTTAGCTCCATTAAGCTCTGCATGTAAACGCACTGAGCGCCTCGCATCAGCACCAGTATCTGTATCCATCCATAGTTATTTCCTGTAATTTATTTACACTTTGACCCGGTTTGATTAGTTTTATTCATTATTGTGTAAAATGATTACACCATTGTGTGTTGCATGTTTTTAGTCAACTTCATTCTGACTCATTATCACTAGTTTTAAACTTCTTTTACACCTGTATTTATTAAAATGAACCTCATTTACATGAAGTAAAGAGTTGACACAAACAGGTCAAAACTGACTGATGCAAATGTTCAGAAATAAAAGAGAAAACAAATAGAATTAGAAAAATGCAGCGTTTACTTAATTTTGTAAATGTAAGTCGGAGTGTGTGTGTGTGTGTGTGTGTGTGTGTGTGTGTGTGTGTGTGTGTGTGTGTGTGTGTTGAGGTGTTGCTGGGTTTTAGTTTAGTTTCCATTCAGAGTGAAACTGCTGCACCTCACACAAACTGGATGGAACAGGTATGAAAGGATGAGGAAACTGAACGTCTTCCTCTTTCCTCAGAACTGACAGTAGAGACTCACCTCACCAACACCTGTCTGAAGCTGTCAGAGTAAAGCTGACACTGTAGAAGTAACAGGTCTGTAGAGAAGTGTTGTCAGAGTCAGTAGATGATCAGCTGCTGGGACCATTAGTTTGACAGGAAGATGAAGACGTTGGTGGTGTTTGTGATCCTCCTGTCTCACATCATTTCTCTCATGTCTGTGTCTTCAAAAAAAGTCAGTGATGACCTTATTAGTTTGTCCTTGAATTTGTTTATGGTGAAAAATACCATAATTTGATGTATTCTGTGATGTTATAGGTTTAAGCAACTAATGCAAACACAAGGAGGTAACTTCAAAGATTCATTAATATACAGGACGAGATGTTACAATCCCTTGTGCCATGATCTGAGGAAAAACTCCTTTAGAAGCCGGGTCCAACTGGACAACCAACCAGCAGACCAGTGGTCAGCTACTATCTAACCTAGTCAGCAGCAGTAGGTCATAGAGATGATGGGAATGCGACTACACTCCAACCAGACATCTCTTCCAAACACTGCTGTGTCGTCTGCAAATAATGTGACAGCCAGCGTATCTGGCTGAGCAGTCATACGTGAACAGAGTGAACAGAAGAGGGCTCAGCACACAGCTGTGGGGGGAGCCAGTGCTGAGGGTGATGGAAGAGGAGGAGATGTTGTTGATCCTCACAGTCTGCAGCCTGATTGACAGGAAGTCCATGACCCAGTTGCACAGGGAGGAGCTCAGTCCAAGTAAATTAAGTTTATGAACCAGGGTCTGTGCAATTATTGTGTTGAAAGCAGATGTGAAGCCCAGAAAAGCAATGTCGTTCTGTACCAACCCTGGACCAACCTTTACTACTGACTGGTCAGAAAAAATCGTCATGATGCAGCGCCAGGTGCAAAGTAGGATGTTTTGACTGGATGAGATGAGTGTTTTTGACTAGTAGTAAACTGATCACTTTTAACTTTCTGCTCTCATGTAGGTATAATTATAATGACTGGAGTTGTACAGGACCTTTCAGAATGACAAGGTTTTCCAACTCCTGCTGTAAACTGTCTTCTCCCAACGACAGAAAAGCCCTCACCTCCGGGTTGGTCCAGAGCGCCATTACTTTTCCAGTAAAAACCGGGACAGCCAATCAGTTAGTCATTTAGGTTTAAGGTGGGACTTCTAGCAGAGACTGACTGTTAACCTTTGTGTTCTGTAATCATTAACTAAACACTATGGACGGCGGTTGTATTGGTAATGAAGACCCAATAGTGGCTGGATATTAGTAGAAACATGTCCCTAACGTCTCTACGTCCCTGTCCTCACTCCGAGTCCATTCCTTATTCTTCTTCTTCTTTGTGTTTTCTGGTGGACACGTTCGTTTCCATGGTTTCTAGTGCTGGTTGCACTGCAGACTGTAGCGTTCCTGCACCAGTGAGTGTCTGACACGTCATTACGCAACATTACAGCAGTGTTCATGGGAAATGTAGGCAGGGGGACAAATGACCGAGAACAGTAGAACAACTCTGACTGACATGATTGGCTCATGTATCACCGGCCAACCTGGCCAGTAAGTTTCTATTAACACTCGCCAAAACAAATTTTAACCAGCATTTGGTTGAAACATTGGACAAAAACATTTACAAATGTTTAAAATGTATTTTATAGTGAAACTGTCAGCTGGTGAGTTCAGGAGGTGAAAATGTTGTTTCCTCTCTTCATGGGGGGATGTTGACGACTAGTTTCCTCGACCAGATGCCACATTACTGAGAACCAGAAACACAGACATGCTAAAGGATAATAACAGCTGATTTCTCTTTGTCTTTGTGTGTCCTCTCAGTTTCCCAGCATGCCCTGGCAGGTGTGGTGGAGGTGAATGAGGGGGCGGAGTCTGTCCTGATACCCTGTCAGTATTCAGGTGTTTTACCTGTGGACCCCACAGTGATTTGGACCCGGAACGATCTCAGTCCCCAATTAATCCACAAACGAGGAGAAACAGATGAATTTAAAGGTCAGAACCAGGATTACAGGGGGAGGACATCGATGACGCCTGATGCTCTGGACACTAGAGACTTCAGCCTCACTCTGAGAAAACCCCACCTCTCTGACAGCGGCAACTACACCTGCTCCATCAGTGATGGAAGAGAAGACCGGAGAGTGACAGACGTACATCTACAGGTCAAAGGTCAGAAACAAACCTCGACATGTGGTTTCACAGGAAAACAAAGACTCAAAGCCAAACAGTTTCTGATCAAGTGTTGATCAGGAGCTGTTTTATTTTTGGAGTCACAGACACATCTCTGATCTCATCAGCTGCTTCAGTTCCTCCATGTGAGAGTTATTATTAAACCAGCTGATTCATGATTCTGTCTCTTGTGTCCTCACAGTTTCCCATCATACCCTGGCTGTGGAGGTGTTGGAGGGGGCGGAGTCAGTCCTGTTGCCCTGTCAAGACTCTTCTGTTCCTCTGTCCCCCACGGTGGAGTGGATCCGCTACGACCTCAGTCCTTCAACCGTCCACCAGCGTGAGACCTCAGGTGATCAACTGAAAAACCAAAACCATCTTTACAGCGACCGAACCTCCATGAAGACGGACGCTCTGAGCAGCGGAGACTTCAGCCTGAATCTGAGGAAACCCCGTCTCTCTGACAACGCAACCTACATCTGCTCCATCAGAGCGTTTGGAAACAAACGGAGACTGGCAGCCCTACAGCTGCTGGTCAAAGGTCAGCAACAAACCAGTTTACTGTATGATCGCACACAGCTGACATTTGTAGGGTTTCCATCTCTAATGCTTTGGTCCAAGTCAGAGTCCTTCAGTCTCTGTCTCACACTGTCCACACATGTCTCCTGTTTAATAAGAGGTTGAGTCCTTTATTATTTTTATTTTGCTGTCAGTGATCGTCTGATCCATTCACCAAACAGCAATGACAACTGTTAATAGATTAAACCTTCTGTAATCAGTGATGAAACTACCAGAATACGTGTTGCTAATTCAGACAATATCACGTAGATCAGTGAAACCAGTCCTGCTCTCTAGTTTTACGTTAGAATTAAATGTCACACAGTAGCAGTGGAAACAAGGTAATAACATCCAGAGAAACTAAATGATTAGATCATGAAGATACAGGTCAGAGGTCAGAGGTCAGAGGTCATGATGTTCTTTATGTTTCTCCACAGAACCTCCTCCAGTCTGGCCTAAAGTTCTTGTGGGTCTACTGGTTGTTGGTGTCGTTGGGGGTCTTTTGTTTCATTGTCGACACTACTTCATGTCAGGTGAGTCTCTGCTACTACACTACCCATAATGCTGATGGTAACATCTGTCCTTGTTCAGATTCAAACAGCTGCTACAGAGGGATGAAGAGAAAGTTCCAGGTTTAGTTCCAGAATCAGAAACTCTTCATCAAACCAGGAGCTTTGACTAGTTACCAAGGAAGGAGTCAGGAACACATCAGGAACAAACACAGACACAATCCAGCTCTAATCAGAAGCTCCTGACGTCCTCAATCAGGACCTGAGCTGGATTTGAGAAGCTCTGAGCTCATGAGTCCAGGTCTCTCCCAGTCCCAGTAGAACCAGAGCAGAGGGTTAGGGTTCTTCCTCATCGATTCATCTGGTTGGTTCCTCATTAGTTCCTGACTTCTTCTTTGGTAACTGAAGAAGAGAACTGGTGTTCAGTCTCAAACTAGTTTCCAGTGGTTTGTGTTGGAGGTGAGAGAGACGTCAGGTGAGCTCAGGTCACCTGGTTGATCCACGTCCTCCAACAAACTGGACACTGAGAGTCCTCCACCAACATGAGACACAGAGACAAGGACGGACAGAGACGTCCTGTTACCATCAGAGCTGCTGCTGCTGCTGCTGCTGCTGCTGCTGATGGTGTGATGTGTTGTCCTCTCAGTCGTCCAGGTGGAGGTGGATTCAGGGGTGAAGTCTGTCCAGCTGCCCTGCAAAACCATAACTCGCCTTCCTAAAGACGCTAGAGTGGAGTGGACGGACGGATACGACAGGAAGGTCCATGTGTATGAGAACGGTTCTGACCGTCCTGAAGAACAGGACCAGATTTATAGAAACAGAACGAAGATGAAGAAAAACCTGAAAACTGGAGACCTCAGTCTGACCCTGAAACACCTCACATATGGAGACACCAACATCTACTTCTGTTTAGTCTTCGACAAGGAGGGAGAGAAACTGATGGAGAAACAAGTGAAGCTCACAGTGAAAGGTTCGTCTATCTATCTATCTATCTATCTATCTATCTATCTATCTATCTATCTATCTATCTATCTATCTATCTATCTATCTATCTATCTATCTATCTATCTATCTATCTATGTTACGTTCTTTCTTTCTTTCTTTCTTTGTCTCTGTCTTTTTTCTTTCTTTCATCTGTCTTCTTTCTTTCTTTCTTTCTTTCTTTCTTTCTGTCTTTCTTGCTGCTGTCTCTACAGCTGATGGTGTGATGTGTTGTCCTCTCAGTCCTCCAGGTGGAGGTGGATCCAGGGGCAGAGTCTGTCCAGTTGTCCTTCAGAACCACAGAGATGCCTGGAGACACTAGAGTGGTGTGGTGGGACATATTCAACAGGAAGGTCCATGTGTATGAGAACGGTTCTGACCGTCCTGAAGAACAGAACCAGTTTTATAGAAACAGAACGAAGATGAATGAAGACCTGCTGGAAACTGGAGACCTCAGTCTGACCCTGAAACACCCCACAGATGATGACACCAACATCTACATCTGTTTAGTCTACGACAAGGAGGGAGAGATACTGAGATGGAAAGAAGTGGAGCTCAGTGTGAAAGGTTTGTTTCGATCTATCTATCTATCTATCTATCTATCTATCTATCTATCTATCTATCTATCTATCTATCTATCTATCTATCTATCTATCTATCTATCTATCTATCTATCTATCTATCTATCTATCTATCTATCTATGTCTCTGTCTATGTTTCTTTATTTCTCTCCATCTTTCTTTCTTTCTTTCTTTCTTTCTTTCTTTCTTTCTTTCTTTCTTTCTTTCTTTCTTTCTTTCTTTCTTTTTGTCTTTCTTCCTGCTGTCTCTACAGCTGATGATGTGATGTGTTGTCCTCTCAGTCCTCCAGGTGGAGGTGGATCCAGGGGCGGAGTCTGTCCAGCTGTCCTTCAGAACCACAGAGCTGCCTGGAGACACTAAAGTGGAGTGGACGGACAGAGACGACAGGAAGGTCCATGTGTATGAGAACGGTTCTGACCGTCCTGAAGAACAGAACCAGTTTTATAGAAACAGAACCAAGATGAATAAAGACCTGCTGGAAACTGGAGACCTCAGCCTGACCCTGAAATACCCCACAGATGGAGACACCAACTCCTACACCTGTTTAGCCTACAACAAGGAGGGAAAGATACTGAGATGGAAACATGTGGAGCTCAGAGTGAAAGGTTTGTTTCTATCTATCTATCTATCTATCTATCTATCTATCTATCTATCTATCTATCTATCTATCTATCTATCTATCTATCTATCTATCTATCTATCTATCTATCTATCTATCTATCTATCTATCTATCTATCTTTCTTTTTCTCTCATCTTCTTTCTTTTTCTCTCATCTTCTTTCTTTCTTTCTTTCTTTCTTTCTTTCTTTCTTTCTTTCTTGCTGCTGTCTCTACAGCTGATGGTGTGATGTGTTGTCCTCTCAGTCCTCCAGGTGGAGGTGGATCCAGGGGTGGAGTCTGTCCAGTTGTCCTTCAGAACCACAGAGCTGCCTGGAGACACTAGAGTGGAGTGGACGGACATATTCAACAGGAAGGTCCATGTGTATGAGAACGGTTCTGACCGTCCTGAAGAACAGAACCAGATTTATAGAAACAGAACGAAGATGAATGAAGACCTGCTGGAAACTGGAGACCTCAGTCTGACCCTGAAATACCCCATAGATGGAGACACCAACACCTACACCTGTAGAGTCTACGACAAGGAGGGAAAGATACTGAGAGAGAAACAAGTGGAGCTCAATGTGAAAGGTTTGTTTCTATCTATCTATCTATCTATCTATCTATCTATCTATCTATCTATCTATCTATCTATCTATCTATCTATCTATCTATCTATCTATCTATCTATCTATCTATCTATCTATCTATCTATCTATCTATCTATCTATCTATCTATCTATCTATCTATCTATCTTTCTTTCTTTCTTTCTTTCTTTCTTTCTTTCTTTCTTTCTTTCTCTCCATCTTCTTTCTGTCTATCCTTTCTTTCTTTCTTTCTTTCTTTCTTTCTTGCTGCTGTCTCTACAGCTGATGGTGTGATGTGTTGTCCTCTCAGTCCTCCAGGTGGAGGTGGAGTCAGGGGCGGAGTCTGTCCAGCTGCCCTTCAGAACCACAGAGCTGCCTGGAGACACTAGAGTGGAGTGGATGGACAGAGACAACAGGAAGGTCCATGTGTATGAGAACGGTTCTGACCGTCCTGAAGAACAGAACCAGTTTTATAGAAACAGAACGAAGATGAATGAAGACCTGCTGGAAACTGGAGACCTCAGTCTGACCCTGAAATACCCCACAGATGGAGACACCAACACCTACACCTGTAGAGTCTACGACAAGGAGGGAGAGATACTGAGAGAGAAACAAGTGGAGCTCAGAGTGAAAGGTTTGTTTCTATCTATCTATCTATCTATCTATCTATCTATCTATCTATCTATCTATCTATCTATCTATCTATCTATCTATCTATCTATCTATCTATCTATCTATCTATCTATCTATCTAATCTGTCTTTGTCTCTGTCTGTCTTGTGTCTCTAACTGTCTTGTGTCTCCTCTCCAGACAGAGTCCAGGTCCAGGATGTCACGTCTCCTCTTATGGCTGAAGAGTCAGTTTGATCAGGTTCATGATCTTTGATCATTGATCAGTGAAGGATCTGATGGACGATGGATGAAGAGAGGAGGACGCTCTGTCAGCTCCTGGTCCTGGTCTGAAGACTCTTTAAGGATCAGGGTTGATCAACATGTTGTCCTCGTTGCTCCTAGACTATAGATGTTTGTCCTGATCAGCTGAACACTGAGGACAGATTTAAATAAGTCTTTCAAAACAAACATTTAAAACAGATGAAGAGACAGAAGACTGCAGCCTCCAGAGGAGAGTGTGGAGAGGTTACTGCTGGAATTACAGGGTTAACCAGGAAACCACACACATCCTTTACTTGGTTTGGAGACCAAACAGAGTCAAAAGAGAACGAGTCCTGGACCTCATCAGAAACTGAGACAAACTCCACTGAAGGATGGAAGCTGTTCATCAAATCAACTTTAACAGACGTTGCACTGACTTCATGTCTTGTTGGACGGTTTCTGGTGTCAGTCATCGTCTCTGACTCTAGTTGTTCTGTCGTGTCCTGCTCTGTTGGTTCTAGTTGGACCTCAGTCTGCAGAACAGATCAGTCTGAGAGATCACTCTGATTGGATGATGAGCTCAGAGAACCAGAACCAGAACCATGATGATCTAGAAGGAATGAAGACCAACTGATCAGCTGATTCAGGAGAGGACAGCTCTGCACCACAACATGTAGCTTCCTAGTCAGGGATCTACAGAGCGACAGTTTTCATCACATTTGCTGCTGAAAGTGGTTCAGAGTGAAGAGAAACATGTTCTATTAGCACAAGTGTGAAGGAGTCGCGCTGGTATCTTCTGTAAAAAGTAGAGGAACGTAATAAGACTCAAAGGGCAGTTGGAAAATCTGTTTATGTTGCTGCACTTGTGTTTTGTTGTTGTTGTCGTTTTAGACTCTTCTCATCAGCTGCTGAGGCCAAACTGTGATGAACTGTCCCTACACATCTTTTTCTAGACCATCAGTTTGGACTGAACCAGCTGATATTCATTTACTCTGACCAGGGGCAGGAAAGCTTCCTGATTGTCATGGTTCTGTGTCTGTCTGTTATGTTGTGATCATGATTTGAGTTTCCTGTTTTACTTTGTCAACTCTCTTAGTTTTCTGTCTGTGTGTCTCTTGCTTATTAACTGGTTTTTCGTGGTGTCATTGTCCTCATTAGTTTCACCTGTGTGTGTTTCACCTGTGTCTATTAAACATTGTGATGTGTTCAATACTTATTTTACCTGCTGTGTAGTGGAAGGTCCCTGTCCTAGAAACACAGCAGCTAATGAATGCAGCCAATGACCAGTGTTGTTCAAGGAGCATCTTTTGACCAAATGTCAGTCCTGAAATCGTCAATAAAAAATAGTTTGGTTTAAAGGAATTGTCCTTTATTAGATTAACATACTATTACATTATCTTCATACCTGGACTCTAGAGAGAGCAAATCACTGTTCACACCTGGGGCCTCGTTAATCAAACCGTGCGCTGAAACAGATCGATGCATCGCAAATGAATCCTCTCCTGAACCTTTCTGCAGGAAACCAGCTGCACTATACAACAATAATTTAATCTTTTCAAAACATGAGAACATGAGAAAAAATGAGACCAAGCTGAACAAGAACAGCTACAATTTCCCATTCTCCGTATTTTTATTCAACTGTAGCAGGTAACCATTATTACAGCAATATTCAAAAATCTATTCAATTAAAATGACTGGTTCTGAAACAAAAAACAAAACCAAAACAAAATTCAACTGAACTGGTAATGAAAGAAAAAAGTTTAAAAAAAAAAAGAAAAAGAAAAAAAACATAGTTGAGTTACCAATTTACATACAAGTCACCATACATCCACAACACTGATTAGAAACTTGGTGAAACGTCACTGGAAATGAATCCATACTCTATACCAGGGTTCGGCAACCCTCAACACTCAAAGAGCCATTTGGAAAGAAAACACTGGGAGCCACAAAACCCCTTTGACATCTAAAATGAAGATAACACTGCATATACCGTTTTCACCTCTATGCTAGGCCCATAGTGTGTTGCATTTATGAAATTAAATAACTGCCACAGAGAAAACTAAATTGCATAATGCATACATAACGGGGATTTATCCATTTTTGATTTACCTGGGGTCGAAAAGTTCAATAAATAGCGCTGGACCTGCCAGCGGGTGTCGCACGTCGGCAGTTGTGGCGTATATTTTGTGCAACAAAAAATTAAATACATTTTATTTTAATGTTCACCATCAATTCAGATTTAGAATTATATTTAAACAACTAACGCACTAAAATAAAAATACATTTGAATTAAATACTTGACAGCAACTAGTAAATGAGCTGCAATGCACTGTGGGAGTTCAGTGTTTTTTGGTTGATGTTACAACCAACCGTGAGTGTGGTGTGGCATTCAGTGTCATTCAGTTGTTGTGTAACTCTCGCTCGTTCACTGATGAGTGACTAGTTGCCGCTATTCTGAGGCAGTTAGTTAGTGTGAAAAAGTGAACGGCTTTGATCAGTGTCCTTGCTCCGCACCACTCGCTTCAAAGAGCTGCAACAGAGGAACGAAAGAGCTACATGCGGCTCCGGAGCCACTGGTTGCCGACCCCTGCTCTATACAGTTGACGAGGTGTGGTGTCCATACTTGAACTACTTGTTGATCGTAGTGAAGTTGCAGTTTCTGAGCTGTAACCACCTGAAGAGAAGACAGAAAACATTAGTAACGTGAGTAAGCGTATTGCGTCATTTCCCGTTTCTGCACCGCTGCTCTGTGTGTGCTCACACTGAGTTTACACAACCACCTGTCCTCTGTAGCACCTTCTTAATCTCACGTTTCTTCTCAGTTTAATCAGCTTTGGTGTATTTAGCGGTTAACTATGGCTACTTTCTCTCCCTCTGCTTCTCCTTCTCTCTCCTGCTCGTCGTGCCACATGTTTAGCTCCTCCTCTGCCTCCTTTAGTGTTAATGGTACCTGTAATAGATGTAGTTTATTTGTAGTTTTGGAGGCGAGGCTCTCTGAATTGGAAGCACGGCTTCGCACCATGCAAAACCCAATAGCTAGTCAGCGCCCTGTAGCCGGTGCAGGCCGACCAAGCGCAGCTCTGTTAGCATAGTCTGTAGCTGTCCCCCTGCAGCATTACATTAGCATAGCTCCTGCTAGCTGTTCCCCCTGCCGTACCATTAGCAAGCTTCTGCTTAGCTGTCCCCTGCAGCTCCCGTTTAGCAGAGCTTCTGCTAGCTGTCCCCTGCAGCTCCGTTAGCATAGCACCTGCTAGCTGGTACCCCCTGGCGTCCGTAGCATAGTCTGTAGCTGTCCCCTGCAGCTCCTGTTAGCAAATGCTCCTGCTAGCTGTCCCCTGCAGCTCCGAGCAGCCGGGGAAACCAGGGCGGTGGGTGACGGTAGGAAGGAAGCATGTTTACCCGGACCACGCGAGCACCACCACCGCTTCACGTTTTAACAGATTTTCCCACTCGGCGACAAACCGCTGAGAAGCAACTCTGATAATTGCGAGAGCGATTTTGAAGGAACGTGAAGTTAGAGAAACCAGCGACCATAGTTAGATGATTCCCAGGGGCCAGAGCGGGCGACACCAAATTTATCTCAAACTGCTGGATAAGGGCTAATGCTCATGCTAATGCTAAATGCTAAGGCTATGATAAGGCTAATGATAAGGTAAGGCTAAGATTGGTTACGATTGTTATTACGTCTGCAGTAATGAGGTAGCTAAGGTCTCAACTCTAAACAGTGCAGATGATCCAGAAAGGCTAAGGGTCTCAGTTTAGGCACTGATTGATGAAAGACAGAAGCGGACTCTCTGCATCCATGACTAGGACGACTAGACGGGATGAAAAATCTGTTACTGTCACATTTTATTATTTCAAAACCTCCAGATGACTAAAAGTCAACCAATGCTAGATAAAGTGAAGTAACTTTGTCCACAAAGTTGTAACATGCAAATGGTAATAATCTAGTTTCTGCTCAGGCTTCAAAATTTCATGCTTGTTTCACTTCATACATCAAATGTTAGGCACATAGGACACATCATGGGTGTAACAATAACAGTATATGTGCTGGTCCCTGCATCCACAAGCATGAGGCTCAATCTGTTGTATTAAGTGCCCTCCTTGGTTTGAAACACAGAAAGGACCCTTTTTTGTACTGAGTGCACTGCTTCACTGTACTGTTCAGCATGGAAAGGATTGGAGTCAATCCAGGACTGAGAATTTCCTCTGGTGCTTCAGAGTAGAGATTTAGGTGCTTTTATTTTTTTTACAGTTGCAGCAGTAAGTTTAACGATATTTCCACCACAGTAAAGCGAGCTCTGGTGACTACAACTTATCGTTCGTTGAGTGGTTGTTGAATGTGTGTTGCATCCCACGACATTAACTTCGGTACAAGTGTTCTCTCAGGGCGGACTGGCCTCGTCATACGTCCAAATTCGTCTGTGTAGAAAAAAAAAAAAAACGATGTCCTTTGGACCAGGAATGGAGTAACACTGCACGTCGCTTGCATCTGGCCATGTGTTCCTTTCTGCATGAGTCATTGTGTTTACATGCAGTGTTTAAGGAGCATTTGCTCTAAACTCTACTTTTTGATAAGTCCTTGTCCCAGTTTACATGCAGCGGAGAAAATTAATAAACTGTTCTCAATCCTCCAACTAGGGGGCGACACGTGTCTTTTCAGCGGATTAATACCCAGATAATACGGCCGATTTCTGGTAGATCTATAACGTGATGTATAAATGGAGTCGTTCATGTGTCAAACATTTTACACAACAACCAGCGGGATAATAGAACATTTTTATCTTGTAGTAATGTTCGTGCTGCTTCTGTGCAGGTAAGATCGCGCTGTCCCTCAGAGCCTCCGTTTTCTTCTTCTTCTTCTGTGATCGGCTTCTTGGACGTGATTGTTCCGGGGTACGCGCCAGCGCAGCGGTGGTGGGAGCATGAGCACTGCATCATCAGATGAAAACTCTGATCAGTTGGATTATCTGTGATCTCAATAATAATGAAACTTGACTTTATCGTTGTAACGTGTTTACTTGAACTTAAGTTCTCTGAGTAGAGTATGATTAGGCAATAATTCGGTTTTAACACGTGCATGTAACGCACTGAGTGATTGAGATGTAATTGTGGGAAAATCTTCCGCAAGTCCAACGGTATCGGCGGCTCACCATGAGGAAAAGGGCGGTTGACTCGGCATGAAGCGTGTTGGACTGATTTATCCTCGTCGCAATTTGCGGCGTGAGTGAATAGAATAAAGTCAGACGTAAGCTGGGAGTAACTTTACTTCTGGGTACATGTACAAAAACTCAAATAAACACCGCTTCTGAAACTCTTCTTCTACGCTTCTCTCCGTCTTAATCCACTATGACAGTCGTACAGCGCCTCTATGGCCATACGAGTAGTGTTGAATATTACCAGCCCGTGTGTGTCTGTAACACACAGTTACGTGCTCCTCCTCTGCCACTGAACAGACTGGGTTTTGTTCACTGCTTCTTCTGTGTCTCAGGAAAGTGAAAACTCAGGTGGCCCCTACTGGCCCCAAAACAAACTACAAGCCATTAGTTCCTCCTATCAACACACCAGAAGTCTTTCTGAAACAGATGATCAATGCAACATTCAATGTAAGACAAATTTAATTTATGAAAAATAAAAACATTAGCAAGCCCTTAATTTCACCTTTTTTCATTAAACATAAGGATGGAGTTATTTGAACGGTTTAATAAACATGGGTTTCTTTTCCAGTGATTTTGACACATTTGTAATAATCATGTTCTGATAATGAGGCAGATTCTGTTTTATATGTTTATATTTATTCTTACAGAAAATTTTTAGGCACTTTCATAGAAAATGACAACAAGCACATATCTAGAATAAATTAAACTGAAGGTGACATTTCAACGGAGACTGAATTAAAGTTACATAAAATAAAATAGTGTAAAATAAAACAGTTGAAATCAGAAACACTTTAGTGTTGAAAGACAAAAATACTTCTTAAGCTGCTACAAATCCAACTCTGACATAATAAAACACGAGAATGACTTCTCTTTGATCACTGGAGGTATGTTGTTGTTTTTTGTGCTGACATGATGGTGTCGTGTTGTAGTTCCTGTCCTGACCTGGAGGGCTGTCTGTGTTGTAGTTCTGTTTGACTGATGGTGGCAGTGTTGTAGTTCATGTTCTGACCTGATGGTGTCAGTTTTGTAGTTCTGTTCTGACTGATGGTGTCAGTGTTGTAGTTTCTCAGTTGCTGATGGTGTCATTGTTGTAGTTCCTGTTCTGACCTGATGGTGTCAGTGTTGTAGTTCTGTTCTGACTGCTGGTGTCAGTGTTGAGTAATTAAAACAGCAGCACTTATTTTTATACTGAGTCGTTAATGTGAAAGAGTCGGACCACAGCAGAAGGAAGTAGCAGGTGATGAATCTCAGGATCTTTTTCTAAACTGGACAACTGGAGAGGAGATAGAGGAGGAAGAGGAGGAGAGAGGAGGAGGAAAGGGACTTGTCACCATTTGTAGCAGAAGTTGAGAAGATTATGATGAAAACAACGGGCAGCAACAGTGATCAGACGATCGGGATGTCATGACAACGATGATCCAGAATGGTCCGGGTCGAATCCTCAGACCAGGAAGGTTGATTCACAAGTCTGGGATTTCTCCAGGATTCATCTTTTGAGAGTTGAGTTAAAAAGTTTATTTAATATAAATGTTTCAATGAATCAGTTATTTGAAATAAAATACTTTCTTTAATATAATGTTTATATACAATGAGTAAAACAGACTCAATTATTTTAAATCTTATTTCACATTTTACATCTTCATGTATCACAGAGACCATTTAATACCTGTTTATTATTATTATCGTATTATTGTTCCAGACTGAACGGAGGAATTTTATCCATCATCCATCATCCATCATCCATCCATCATCCCATTCTCATACAACTATCCATATCCATCATCATCATCATTCATCCATCATCATCCATATATCCTCATCATCCAACATCACATCCTCATCATCACCATCCAACATTATCCATCCATCATCCATTATTCATCACATCATCCATCCATCCATCAATCCATCCATCCTCATCTCTTCCATCATCCATCCATCCATCCATCCTCCATCCTCCATCATCCATATCCATCCCATCATCCATCACATCCATCCATCATATCATCCATATCATTTAACTTCATCATCCAACCTCCATCCAGAATCATCCATCCACCCTCCATTCATCATCCATCATCATCCATCCATCCATCATCCATTCCCATCCATCATCCATCCATCATCCAATCATCAGTCAATCCAATCCATCCTCTTTATCACTATCAATCAACCATCAATACATTCTTCCATTCATCCATCCATCACTCATCCATCATCATCATCCATCATAAATAAATTAAGGAAAAAACTCTGAGGTTTGAGTCCACGTCATGTTTATATAACAAACTTTACCAAAGTATTTACAGTTTCGATACGAGCCAAAAATCACAGTTCACCAGTCTTTGACACCAGAGAATGAAACGGTTCCATTCTCCAACAGATTTCACACAGACATCAGCGAATCCCAAATTTAAATCTCTCCAAGTTACATTCTGCGGACAGCAGGAGGCGTGCAGGGACACTCAGCCGAAATCTGACGTTCTACAAATAAAAAAACATCATCTAAATCCGAGATATTTTCTGTATCAGCTGATTTTTAAAAGTACTGAGGTCTGAATCTGAAAGCAAATGAAAGATTCCTTTTAACAGATTCAACTCAAATAAAAACAATCAGATTTTCTCGGCTGAAACTTCTGACGCCTCTCTCTCCTACCATCCTCTGCTCCTCTCCTTGCTCCTCTCCTCTGCTCCTCCTCCTCCTCCTCTTAGTGAGTAACTGGTTCTATCTTTGTCTCCAGAGTTTTTGGGTCATTTTCATGAATCATTTATGTGTTGAGTTTCAACGTTTGAATGAACTGAAGGAACGTCTGTGATGCGTTCATGCTCTTTAAAATTCCGGTAAAATGGTACTAAACCAGATGTTCTCACGCTTGCTCCTCCTCCTATTGGTGAGGCGCTGAGGTCAAGGTTGTCAGGAAGAAGAAACTCTATTCCTGACCTGTGGACAATATAAGAAGATTATATAATGAAGTTAGTTGTGTGTGGAACCTGTTTGGGCAGATTGTGAATATACATAGACATGCAGCTGATTCCACGGCGTGTCAGATGTTAGTGGAGATGAACGGGAGGATGGAAACATGCACAGGTAGCTGCAGATAGAACCAGCAGGGGGCGCTGTCTTTCATAAAAACACGCTGTATTAGAATAAAGGAACGTGGTCACACAGAGACGGTAAGCGGAGGACACAACAGCTCAGCGTTAAATGCGGAGGATTAGTCACCAGGGACTGAGGCCGCTTCTGAGTTCGCGAGGAGGAGGAGGAAGGAGGGGCGGATGAAGAAGCGGAGTCGGAGGTTATCGGAGCTCAACCGGAGGTCTGGAAGGATTCTGAGCCGGAGACGAGCTTCTTGAGGACGGACTGGAGAGATCAGCCTCCACGTGCAAGTTTATTGAAGTTTTGATGAACGACTGAATTTAATGAATATTTAGATGGGGGGGATTTTGGGGGGAAGGGGGGGACAAAACATTAACCTGTTTAAACTAACAGCTCCGTTTTTTTATTTGATCTGGTTCCTGATGCAGTTGTTTCGTGTTAAAATATTAATATTAGTGCGGACTTTAAAATTAAACTGGGATGCAGAGATAATAAGTTTATGATTTAATGAGATTAAAAGAGTAGAATCCCACCGCTTCACAGTTTTACTTGATATTATTTAAATTATTAGAAGTTTTTCTTTTAGTTTTGTTTCCAGATGTTTCCTGATCACATCACCTGGTTTAATTTAAGATTAAATTATGACAGAAAGGAAATTAATCCGAAGACGGTTTATTAATTAATCAAAGATTGAAGGAGGAGGCGGGACATGCTGATTGATTGATTGGTTGGTTGATTGGTTGATTGGTTAATTGGTTCTTGACTGGTTTATTGATTGGTCGGGTCTGTCTGTCTCTCCAGGTGTCCTCAGCAGGATGTCCGCTCTCTATTGATTGTCTCCTCACTATGACATCATCAGGCGGCGCCCCGTACCCCCTTCTTCTCCCGCCCTACCCCCTACGCGTGGCCCGCCTCCTGCTGTCTCTCTGGCTCTGGTTTGGTGGAACAGGGCGGTCAGGTGAGACTCCTCCACCAGCACTTCCACCCCACTCCATAAAAGATCCCCCCGGGGACATCACGGCTGGGGGGTCTGTTCATCCACGCCCGCGGGCCCCACGGGTGCCGCGGCGATGCTGAAGAAGGAGAAGGGGATCCACTTCATGGAGGCCATGTTGTACCCTGAACAGGTCACGGGGAACCCCGAGTGCTGCCCAATCACGTGCGGGCCGGATTCCTGGCACCTGCTCCCGGGAAACCTACGCCTGGTAGAGCGTCACCTTCGTCAGGAGCTCTCCAGAAGAGACACGTCCGAATCGTGCTCAACGGCGAGCCCCCTCAATCCGGAAAACCGGAGCGGGTGGTGGCGTGATCGGGCGTCGGCCGCTCCGTGGTACATCATGGTGCGCCCCACAACATCCTGCGGTCTGTGTGAATGGTACGGACTCACCTGGGACGACACAATTGGTTTCTAATCAGCCCCCCATAGGGGTCCTCAGGCTGAATCTGACATCTGATGCTCACGAACAACAGTCGACCACGAAAACTGAAGCGAGAAGAAGAAAGGAAGTTCTTTCTTTCTTTGTTTCTTTTTTAACACATGAGACGTTTTTATTTATTTGGTCACAGTAGAATTAGACCAGAATATATCAATAAAAACATACAAAATAACTCCGAGAAATATATAGAGAAGAATGGAAATACAGAGACAGACTGGTACAGGATGTCTCCTCCTCCTCCTTCACCACCTCCTCCTCCTCCTCCTCCTCCTTCTCCTCCTCCTTCTTCTTCTTCTTCTTCTGTTTTTGGATATGGTTCTGGTCGATGGTAGACCTAAAACAAATAAATAAATCCTGGTGTTGGTCTTGGCTGAAGCTGGATGTGATCAGGACACACCTGGTGGGGGACAGGTGGACGGACTCGTTGTGGGACAGACAGACCTGAGGGGATCATGAGGACGTCTGGTCGCTGGATTAACGCTCAAACACTTTTTAAAGCTGTTAATGGCTCCGCTACCGGCCGTGAGGACGCGTCTCCACATCAGCCAATCAGATCACAGGAGACGCACCTGACTGACGTCCCAGCAGAAGACGTCTTCGTCCTCGGATCTGGTTCCAAAAGAAACAAAATTTAAAATTAAAATCAAAACCTGTAAATCAGCTGATGTTCATTATTGTTTGGCTCCAGTGAAGCAGCTGATGATGATGATGATGATGATGATGATGATGATGATGATGACAGTGGTTGTCATAACGAGGTCTGCTCTCGTTAATGTGCTGGTTCTCGTTAATCTGCACACACACACACACACACACACACACACACACACACACACACACACACACTCAGTGTTAATGTGATTGTTGCTCTGACACACATTCAGTTCCTCGGTTACACAACTCAGATCCTGACAGAGTCCAACACTCAGACCTGATGATTATTAATAATTAATCATTGATTATTATTATTATTGTTCATAATGTCTGTCTGTGGCGGCTTCTGTTGGTCTTACAGGGGCCGGTTTGGGTGGTGGCTCTTCCTCTTTACCTTCTGTTGGCTGATTGATATATCTGAGTTGATTATGAATGAATGAATATATTAATGAGTGAATGAATGCCTCAGATCCCTCAGGTGAGCTACGCGTCCACGGCTCCGGAGCTCAGCGGCAACAACCGCTACGACTTCTTCTCTCGGGTGGTTCCTCCGGACTCGTACCAGGCTCAGGCCATGCTGGACATCGTCAGAGCTCTGGGCTGGAACTACGTGTCCACGCTGGCCTCCGAGGGAAACTACGGAGAGAGCGGAGTGGAAGCCTTCATGCAGATCTCCAGAGAGGCTGGTGAGACCCGTCTGTCTACATGTCTACCTGTGTCTGTCTGTCTTAGGTGGACGTGTCCCTCAGTTACCTGTCTCTGTCTCAGGTGGACATGTCCCTCAGTTACCTGTCTCTGTCTCAGGTGGACATGTCCCTCAGTTACCTGTCTCTGTCTCAGGTGGAGTGTGCATCGCCCAGTCGGTGAAGATTCCTCGGGAGCCGACGCCCGGAGAGTTCGATAAAATCATCAAACGTCTGATGGAGACGAGTAACGCCAGAGGAGTCATCATCTTCGCCAACGAGGACGACATCAAGTAAACACACAACTCATCTTGGTTCAGGGGCCACATTCAGACCAGTTTGATTGGCTCCACCAGAGGGCGCTGCTGTGCAGGGGAGGATCGTCAACTTTTATAGGTTTTCCTGTGTCAAAACTGTTGTTGGCCTATAAGCTAATAAATAATAAACTTTGCCCACAATTAATTGTCCCCAGTTTTCATTTGATAAACGCAATTTCCTCTGTGGACACTTTTTGTGGTGTAGCTGTGTGTGAACAGTTCGTTGTGATGCTCCATCTCCTCTGTTTCCGCTCAGTGGGGCCCATCCCAATTGGTCTTGGCC
Organism: Mugil cephalus; assembly: GCF_022458985.1. NCBI lineage: Eukaryota > Metazoa > Chordata > Actinopteri > Mugiliformes > Mugilidae > Mugil > Mugil cephalus. The sequence continues at coordinate 27,401,571 of NC_061770.1, forward strand.
TGCAGTGTTGTGGAGTGGTTTACTGCTAGCTCGGCTAACATACATAGCATAACATACCGGTAGCTAATAGATGTTTCATAATTCATTGATGAATGGAGTTGACTACCTGACCAGTGTGAGATTCTGGACTTTACCACTTTAGCAGAAGCTGGAGATAAAAGCTAGGTCATTCAACCAGGAGTGGTTTAACAGGGGGCTCTCAAAAAGACACTTGCTGAGTCTAATCTATTTTTTATCTAAATGGAATTAATTATCTAGTTTAAATAATGTTTGAATTATAGTGGAATTTGTGTAATGCGTGTGCGGAGCTGTCCACCTGCCTGTGGTGCTGAAATGGCTGTTTGGCTGTGGAATATTGTGTGTAGTGACTTTGTATATTGATTGCTGTGTATTGGCCATGAGCCGTGCATTGTGTTTTTATTGTTGTCACGTTATAGTTTTGATCTTGAGTATTGGATATAGTGAGATCTTGAACACTGACATTTGGTGGCGCTATTGATATGATAATATATGTCGCCAGACTGGCATTGTTTGTGTGATGGAATTATTCAGCTGCAATGTTGTCGTCACCTGTTTGTTATCAGGTGCTGGTCCCTCTGTCACGTTTTTGTGCAAAAAAATGTAATTTGTAATTAACTCTTATTCTTAAACCTGGTCTGAAAAACAAAGAATGAGATAGATGAGTCTGGTGTACACAACAAATGATTCTTAATGCGCGTTTGTGAGTCGTTTTAGTCAGTTCAGTGGATACGTAATCACTCAAACAACTGTTAAAGAACTGTTGAAGAAAAAGTTTAAAAAAAAGAAAAGAAGCTCAGCTTTCAGGAGGATAAATGTGACTCCATTTTGACTCCGCTGCTTTCTGTCTCTGGTAGGCGTGTCCTAGAGGCGGCGCAGCGCGCTAACCTGACGGGCCACTTCCTGTTCGTGGGTTCGGACAGTTGGGGCGCCAAGAGTTCACCCATCTCAGAGCTGGAAGACGTGGCCGAGGGCGCCGTCACAATTCTCCCCAAACGAGCTTCAATCGACGGTAAAACCACAAAAATACAAACGACACAAACTCTATAACGAAATCTAGACATTTAAAGGGATACTATTTGAAATTTAGTCGATCACCGTGTTCCCCAGAGTTGGATAATTGAGACAAAGTGTTTTTAAATCGTTCCAGGCGTCGTCCTAATCCTGTTCCAACTTCTGTCAACAAACCGGTGCGACAGTTTTTCAGGTGCTGCATTTATACTCGATGTGAATGTACAGGTCACAAGAGGTGATTAGGAAAATTCTTGAGTTTATTCATCACTTTTGTGAACGTGTGTCTCTCGTTGTGTCCAACAGGAAGTGCTGGTACGAGTGTTCTCCTTCTCTCTCCTGCTCGTCGTGCCACATGTTTAGCTCCTCCTCTGCCTCCTTTAGTGGTAATGGTACCTGTAATAAATGTAGTTTATTTGTAGCTTTGAAGGCGAGGCTCTCTGAATTGGAAGTACGGCTCCGTACCACGCAAAACCCAAGAGCTAGTTAGCGCCCTGTAGCTGGTGCAGGCCGACCGAGCGCAGCTCCCATTAGCATAGCTCCTGCTAGCTGTCCCCCTGCAGCTCCCGTTAGAATAGCTCCCGTTAGCATAGCTCCTGCTAGCTGTCCCCCTGCAGCTCCCATTAGCATAGCTCCTGCTAGCTGTCCCCATGCAGCTCCCGAGCAGCCGGGAAATCAGGGCGGCTGGGTGACGTTACAAAGGAAGCATAGTGTTACCCGGCCCACGGAGCTCCACCAACCGCTTCACGTTTCAAACAGATTTTCCCCACTCGGCGACACACCCGCTGAGAAGCCAACTCTGGTAACTGGCGACTCGATTTTGCGGAATGTGAAGTTAGAGAAACCAGCGACCATTCAGGTCACTTGCCCTTCCTCATGTGTCTCAGTCTGATTGCCCTAAGTGTTTCCACCTGTCCCCTATTTCCCTCCATGTGTTTAAGTAGTCTGTGTTCCCCTTGTCTTGTGCCAGAGTGTCATCGTCCTCGACCTGTTCCCGTGCCTTGTTTCATGTCTTCAACCATAGAAGTTTTCAAGTAAGTCTGTGATTCCTCTCGAAGAAAGAGTTTTTGTTTGTTAATTCTTTCCTTAGTTTAGATCTTTAGTCCTGAGGTTTTCCTCCATTCGGAGTGTTTTGTGTTTTTTTGATTTGTTTCTTTGATTTGAGTTTTCCTCCTTCTGGAAAGTTTTTCGTTCTCAGTGGTCAGATTAGCATCTAGGTTTTTTGTAGCCATTTGTTTGTCCCTCTGTGAGGGATCTCTGGAGAATCCAAGTAAAGCCTTTTGTCATCTCTGCATTCTGAGTCCTGCTTTGAGTCTCGGCCTGACAGTACACTCTGGCCAGTATGGACTCAGCAGAGACTGACCAGATAACGGCCGCGCTCCACGCTCACGAGACCCGACTCTCCCGCCAGGAGGAGTTTCAGGTGGTGGTGGTCACGCAGTTGGGTCAACTTTCATCCCAAGTGCAGGATCTGCTTGGACACCTACAACAGACCCACAACCCGCCAATTGTGCCGGAGCCTCCAGTCACGGCAGTTGCTCCTGTTCAGACGCCCATTGTCGGAACAGGGATCAGGCTGGCACCCCCGGAGCGCTTTTCCGGAGAACCAGGATCTTGTAAGGCTTTTCTCATAGACTGTGCCATTCATTTTGAACATTCCCCTCTTGCATTTACCACAGATCGGTCTAAGATCGCCTTCATGATGTCTCACCTGACCGGAAGAGCGAGAGCATGGGCCACAGCAGAATGGGAGAGTGACTCTCCACTGTGCCACTCGCTTCCACAGTTTCAAACCGCTCTTCAGAAGACTTTTGATCCGGTGTCAACGGACAGAGAGAAAGCTAGGGAATTGAGCGGGTTGAAGCAGGGAAACGACTCGGTATGCGACTACGCCATCCGCTTCCGCACCCTGGCAACGGAGAGCGGATGGAACTCCACAGCCCTCTATGATGCTTTCTTGGATGGACTGTCTGTTCCCATACGGAAGCTACTGGTGCCCTTGGACCTGCCTGCGGACCTGGATTCCCTCATTGCCCTAGTCATCCGGACAGATAACCGGATCCAAGAACTCCATCGGCATCAGAAGGGCCGACCATCGTCGGAGAGGTACCGACAACCGCTGGTTCGGGGTGGGCATGAAGCCTGGGGCCCGACTCCCGAACGTCCTTCTCCCTTATCCACGGTAGGAGAGGCTGAACCCATGCAGTTGGGTCGGACCCAGCTCACCCAGGCGGAACGACAACGTCGTCTCAAGGAGGGGCGTTGCTTCTACTGCGGAGAATCTGGACATCGTGTGGTCGTCTGCCCAGTCAAGGCAGCTCGGGAAGTAAGCAAGTTCTCAACCTCAGGTTCTCCTTCACGCAGTTTGACCGCCATAAAGGTAAAACACAACACCACAGTCATGGAGGTGAATGTTTTAATTGACTCTGGGGCTGATGAGAGTTTAATGGACTGGGGATTAGCCAAGAAACTGATTGTTAATCTTGTTTCTCCTGTTCTTCTTCTCTCTCTATCTTCTCTGGTTCTACCCGGCTGGTCTTCAGCAGATGGTTCCTCCATATGAGCTGGTTCTGCTCCAGGTTTCTTCCTGTTAAAGTGAGTTTTTCCCTCAGGCTGCTCTGGAGGTTTCAGGCTGGTTTTTGTGAAGCGTCTTCAGACGATTTGTATTGTTATTGGCGCTATATAAATAAAACTGAATTGAATAAGTAAGAGGGCACAAGGCCGTTAAGAGATTTTAAAGCTTACATAGTCATTACCATTATCGTTTGAAGTCGAGAGCACTAATGTTTGTGTTTCTCATCTTGACGACTGCTGGCAGGTTTTTAAAGTTGAAGTAAACAACATTTATTGTGTTTATGCTGATTAGACAGAAGGAAATTAAAAACTGATCCTCCAAAAAAAAGACACTGTGAAGCACAGGTGGATTTAGAAACGTTTCCCCTGACATGAATCTAATACACTAATAGAGACGCCGTGGTTTAATCCTCCAGAGGAGAGGAGATGAGACTTTGATTTTTAAAAATATACTTTATTTACATTCTTAGCATATTTACAGTAGTGTTACAAACTATATTTACAAAGTGTTACTTTGTATGTTTTGGCATATTAAAATAAATTATCCAGTGAAAACTTGTGCAAAATTTAATTCAATTTTTATAGCACCAGCGCTGCTTAAAAGTATCCAAATCTCCAATGTGTTTATACAATCTATATTCGAGCCACAGTCTGGCCCTGATGTTGCAGAGCCAGACTGACCTGGCTTCCTGTCCCTCTCTGTTCTCTATACGTTTCTTTCTGCTAACGTAAATTGCCATTTTTGCTTCTCCTGACAGAAAGTTTAGCAGCAGCCACTTTTCTCTGTTTGTCTTTTTATAGCCAGCACCCAAACCTTCTCGGAGAAAACTACACCAAAACGACTAAAAACCAATGTTAAAAGAGTGAAGAACTCTGAGTCTCTTACACTCAATAAAAACATGGTAGATAGTCTCACGCACGTGGCAAAAAGGACACTTGTAACTAACAGCAGAATTAAGAACAGAAATAAAAGCGTTGGAGGCAATGGCACCATGTAAAATCCTCCACTGGAGGTCGGCAGTCCGTTTTTTTTTAAGGGGAGGTTTGTATAAAACATTCCACTGTGGGCCGGGTCCAGTTTCCCCAGCTAGTCTTTTACTCCACACTGTGGCTGGTCTGTTGCTCAGTCCATTCCTGTTAATACACTTGACACAATTGGAGTAGAAAGTTTTTGAGTCGGCTCGGTGTAACGTCAGTTTTTTTTTTTCATTGATGGCGGTAAGGGGCCGGTCGAGTCTCCTAGTGCTGGGGTCAGGTAGATTTCTGGAAAAGGGTCTGTGGAGTCTGGGACAGCCTTTCCTTGGTTATGGTCCATCAGGAGGCTCCTTTCCCTTCCAGACAGCCTTTGCCTCCAGAGCTCCAAAAACGTTGTAGCAACTCGGATAGAGCGTAGTCCCAGCAGAGACCCCAGGGCCACAGCATCGCTCAGCGCCGGCCCCACCGCATCCACCAGCTGCTGCAGGCACAGGATCCTGGTCCTGCACAGCGCCACCATCAGGCCGGGTGTGACGCTGCTGCTGACGTCTAGCCTGGCTCTGTGTATCAGTGGCTCCTTCAACAACCAGTGCAAAGAGTTAGACTTTTGGCACCTTTTTTGATTAAAAAGGATCCAGGATTTAAAAACACCCTGATAGAACGGAGGCAACCCACTTAACTTTAAAAATTTTAAATCGGTTAAAAACAGAGCAGCATCCAGTCCCAAGTTATTTGCACGTCTGAGAATGCAGCTGGCCACATCCAACCAAACTAGATCTGTCGGACCTGTTAAATACCTTTTGTATAAACTGCAATCTAAATGTAGCAGGTCGGCTGGCCAGGTGGATGAGGCCCTGTCCCCCCTCCTCTCTGGTTAAAAACAACACCCCCTGTGGCACCCAATGGAGACCGTCCCAGAAAAAAATCTATTTTTCGTTGTAATTTTTGTAGTAAGTCTGATGGGGGATCTATACATGTTAATCGGTGCCAGAGTTGGGATGCCACAAGGTTGTTTAAAACCAGGACCCTACCTCTAAAAGACATTTGAGGGAGCAGCCATTTCAATTTTTCAAGTTTACCCTCAATCTTTTCTGTTACCTTCTCCCAGTTCTTCCGGACCATGTTTTCATTCCCCAGAAAAACTCCCAGGTATTTAAAACCATCTCTTTTCCAAACTAGTTTCTGGGAAAGAACTGGGAGACCACCATGCCACTTGCCGACAGCAAGGGCTTCACTTTTCATCCAGTTTACCCTCGCTGCCGACACAATATTAAACTTATTAACAATGTTTGTTAGCCTGTCTGCATCCCTCTGGCTTCTGATAAAAACCACCACATCATCTGCATAAGCTGATAAAACAATGTTTCCCTTAAAACCAGTCCTTGCATGCAGTAGCGTATTTTGCGCAGGAGGGGTTCTAGGGAGAGTGCATAGAGCATCCCCGACAGAGCGCACCCTTGTCGGACCTCTCTACACACTCTAAAAGGAGCACACAGATCACCATTTAACTTCAGCACACTCTCAACCTCACTGTACAACACCTTGATCTTAGCTATGAACCCTGCGCTGAACCCGAACTTCTCCAACACCCTCCAGAGGAAGCCATGTTCAACGCGGTCAAAAGCCTTTTCCTGATCTAGGGAAATCAGACCAGTGTCTATAGCCAATGAGCTGAAGAGCTCCAAAACATCTCGAATTAGGTAGACATTGTCTACCATGGACCTGCCGGGTACACAATAGGTCTGATCCCGATGGATTACCTGCTCCATTGCCCCTCTCAGCCTGTTGGCCAAAGCCTTGGACAGAATCTTATCACACATAGCAGAGACACAGGGCGCCAGTTTTTAATGTCCTGTAGGTTTCCTTTCTTGGGCAGGAGCGTGAGGACAGCCCTGCGGCAGGACACTGGCATGGAACCAGTGGCCAGACTTTCATTAAACACCTCTAACATGTCCGTTTTGAGGATGTCCCAGAAGGCTTTAAAAAACTCCACAGTTAGGCCGTCTATGCCGGAAGCTCTCCGTCCCTGCATGCTTTGCAGGGCGGCCTGAAGCTCCTGCATCTGCAGCGACTCTTCAAGGTGGGAGTTGGTGTCTCTGGAGACCTGAGGCAGTCCATTGCAGAACTCCTCAGACAGTGCGACTTCCTCCTCATACTCGGAAGTATAGAGAGAGGAATAAAACTCTACCGCTCGCCTTCTTATCTGGCTTGGTTCAGTGAGCTCCTGCCCTGTGTCTGCAGCAACGAGTGGATTACCGTCCTCTGTCCGTTTTTCTTTTCTAGACTAAAGAAGTAGCTAGAGGGAGCATCCATTTCAGTGATGTTCTGGAATCGGGACCTGACCAGTGCACCTTGTACTTTACTGTCCAGCAGGTCGGCTGAAGCCATTTTTTTTCTCCTTGAGGATTTTAATATATCCTCGTTCTCCTGTGGACTCACTCATTGTCTCTAGTTCCACGATATCACTCTCCAAGTCTTTCACAGATGTGGTGATGTCTCAGGTAACGTTGAGGGTGTGCTGCTGACAGAGAAGTTTAATCTCAGTCTTGCCATGGTCCCACCACTGCCTAAGACAACTAAAATCAGCTTTCCTCTGTCTGAAAACATGCCAAAAATAAATAAAAACCTCCCTGAACTTTTTATCAAGTGTTAAAACTGAATTAAAATGCCAATATGCACTTTTCGGTAAAATGTTCCTAATAAAAACATGAAAAAAAATCAGGGAATGATCTGAGAATCCCGTGGGTACAATTCTACACAACTTAAAACTATTAAAATGATGTTTAAAACAATAAATACGGTGAAGTCTGGCTGAGGAGATGCTACTCTCTCTGAGGTGGGACCATGTGTACTGTCTGCTGTCTGCATGCATCCTCCTCCACACGTCCACCAGGCCATGAGAGTGGACCAGCTGCCTCAAAGCATGCTGGGATGCTGGATGAGGCTCTGCATGGTTACGATCTAAAAAACGCATTTTCAGTACTGTTAAAATCCCCACCCACGAATAAGAAATCCTCCGAGGAAACGCTATTTAAAACATCATTTACTTTTTGTAAAAACAGCTTCCTCTCTGCACCGTTGGTTGGAGCGTATAGGTTGATTAAAAACAGCAGTAAAATGTTCAAACCGAGCTTTAGTTAAAAGTAACCTCCCCTCGATTAGGTGCTCGACCTCACGTGAGATTGGAGAGAAACTCCTGGAGAAGAGGAAGCTCACTCCTCCACTCAGAGTGCTGCTGTGACTTAAAATGGCTTCCCCTTCCCACTCTATCCTCCAGTCTGCTTCATTACCAGAGTCACTACGCGTTTCCTGTAGAAACATGACATCAATGCGTTTCATTCTGGTAGTTTCATAAATAAGTGCTCTTTTTTTCACCTCTCTTGCTCCATTAACATTTAAACTGCCCATTCTAAAACTATCCATGTTAAAAGAAAGAAGGAGAGCAACTTTTAAATCAATAAATTAGTTAAAATACACATTGGAGTTTTTTAAATCATCACTGTTCATTTGTTTTTTCACTTTCAACACAAGTTTCTTTAGTCTAAAAAACTCCTGGTCTGTGATGCCAGACTCTCCTCTTTGGCTCATGTGGAGTCTGGCAGACGTATAGAACAATGACAAATCAGGGAAAAACTCTTCTAATTTGACACTGTGTTGGATTTTTGTCTGTTGGAGAAAACATTTAATCTTTTCTGCAGTGTACAGTTCTCTCTGCTGACTGCTACTCAGGTTGAAACCTATCACATCACTGTTATCTGACACACACTTCTCCTCACTCCCACTTTCATCCGTCTGCACCTGCCTCCTCCCATTGTCCACCCCCACTTTACTTGTTTGTGCCTCATTGACGGTGTTCTTTGTTTTCCTCCTACGCTTATGAGCAGGTTTTGGCTTTGCTGATGCCCCTTCTTCTTCCATCTCAGCCTCCTCCACCTGCTCATGCTTTCCGTCACTTTTCTCACCCGCCCTGTTCACCTCCTCACCTGCCTTTCCTGCCTGCAATAGAGCAGGAGGAGGAGGAGGAGCAGGAGGAGGAGGAGGAAGAGGAGTGTGTGTGTAGAGACACACGTCCTCAGGAATGTTTCTCCGACTCTGAGACGTGACGACTGATCAGACCGTCAGAGCTGCAGGCGTCTCTGATCCACATCAGGACCAGTTCATCCAGATGTTCAGCTCATAACTGATAATAATGTGTTTGTGTGTGTGTGAGAGAGAGTCTGTCTGTTTTATGTATTTATCTTAATTAAGTCAACTCCGTTGCCATGTAAACGGTTACCTTGGTTACAGGCCTTGCCGGTGTATCCGGGGCGACACTCGCATCTGTCTGCTCCGAGACAGTGTCCATGTTTACAGCCCTGGGGACAGACAGCTGAGGGACAGAGGGACAGACGTGTTTAAATCCGCTGCAGGTGAAAAGATAAAACCCAGTCAACCGTCTCAGGATGTGTCCTCACGTCCACACCGTCCCTCGTCCATCCGCCTCCAGCCCCAGCAGCACTCCACGCTGTTGCCATAGCGACAGAGGCCGTCCCAGCTGCAACACAAACACCAGCATCAGGGACCAGTCACAGTCTGGATTCATGTCCCGTCCCGTCCCCCCCGTCCCCCCACCCCGGTGTCTCCTAGCTGTCTCTGCTGCCTGTCCAGACATGACTGATGTCTCCACTCCCTCCACATACTTTCCCTCCTGAACACCTCCTCTGTTTCCTCTCAACTCTAATTCATTCACAATGAGACACCTTCCTCTAATTCATTCATTCATTCATAAATTAATTAATTCATCAGTTAATTAATTACAGAGTGAATTCCAAGTTAAAGTTTGTTGTGTTGAATAATTCTCCCTCTCTGGTCCAATCAGAATGAGACACCATCCCTCCTCTAATTAATCCATTCATTTATTCACTCATTCATCAGTTAATTAATTAGTTTATGAATTAATCAGTTAATTAATGTCAGAGTGAACTTTAACTTTGTTCTCTTTAATAATTCCCCTCCTCTGCCTCTGGTTCACATTGAAGCTCATTTCCTGACCTGTCGTGGTCCAAGCGCTGGCTCCGGGTCCACATGCACAACCAGGACAGGAGGACCAGGGTTAAGATCCACTACCAGCCCCTCTGCTGAGGTCAGCTCCTGGTTGGGGGGGGGGTCAGCTCCTGGTTGGGGAGTCAGCTCCTGGTTTGGTGGGTCAGCTCCTGGTTGGGGGGGGTCAGCTCCTGGTTGGGTGGACCATCCCCGGTGTCAGTTTTATGTCCTTTTTTCTTGACCACTAAAATCCTACAGAAACACATTGTCAGCAGAATCTTCTTGTATTTGGTTTTCACCTGCTGCCCAGACCTCAGTTTGTTGTTTATGGAGGATGATGGATGAAACAGAACACAATGTGGGGAAACAGATTCAATAGAAGAGTAGATCATTTCTCTGAACTTAATTGTACCCTATATAACATGAGTCACATGTTGTGTGGGTTATGTATTATGCTTGTTTAGTCAGGAGCTGCCACCCACAAACTTAACACATAATGACAATAAATGATTCTTGAATCTTGATGCTATGTATAATTTGATCCAGCAGATGTCGCCACATGTAATTGTATAGTGATGAGTTGTTCAGAAAGTTTCAGTTTCTCCATCTCCATCATCTATAAACCCTCACATCCACTGCACTCTGCCATGAACACCACACAGGAGAGTAATGGGTCATGACAAAGAAGGAGTGATACTGAAATACCATCATACCTGTCTGCTGGTAGGTGACCACATGGTGACTGTTGAGACCAGTAAAACTGAACAGTTTTCCTTTAAGAGAGATTTGATCTGATAAAGACTGAAACTAAAAGGACATGTAATGATCCAAGATGAGAAAGGACCATGAAGATGAGGATAGATGAATGAAATCATCATCATATGTATTAGAGTGAATGTCCTCAGTTCACCTGAAGTCACGTGATTTAGTAGAAAAGCTGCAGCAGAACAGACGCATGCGCACTCTCCTCTGAAGACTGGTCCGTCCTTTTTGTTCATATTTTATTTCTGCTTCTTCCTGGTTAGAGACGTCATGTGACAGAAACCTGGAAAATGTTTCCTCCTTCATACAGTTGTAGTTTTATCATTAATGTAGAAATGAGAAATATAACTTTACGTTGTCTTCATTCATTTGGAAGCTCTCTACGTGGTGGTGAACTTTAATAGGTAGACAATGATTGACCGGTTGTAGATCATTATCAGTCACACTGAGACTCTCTTTACTTTCGTTTTGTAGTGACATATTTCTTTATGGTCTGACTACTGCCTGTCCCTCCATGGTTTTATGGCTCCACCTCCGTCACTAGATCTTCTGGGTTTATTGAGATCGAGCGGCTGAAAGAGACAAGTCGTCGTCGTCGTCGTCGTCGTCAGAGACTTTGAGCTTTATTTCAAACTTCCATTAAATGTGATCTAGTCACGTTGATAGATTCAAGTCAGAAACAGATCAGTGAGGATCAACAGAAGACAACATGTCTACTGGGACATCTGCATCACTCTGGTTGACTTTACTGAGCGTCGTCCTGTCTGTCTTTACATGTGAGTAGAAACTAAAACTATGTTCAGAAGACAACGTATCGTTTGGCTGGATCTAGAACATCTGATCAACCACATGTTCAGACAGTAGCCTGAGGGTTAGCCTGAGCTAACAGGTAGCAGAGAGTTGGGTGGGCGTATCTCAACGTCCAGGCTGCGCGGCCATCTTGTGTATCTTTGCTTTCCTCCACCGTGCTGTAGACATTCAGTGTCCTTGTCTCCTTGTGGTTTTTCGCTGTGTTTTTGGATTACCTGCCGTCTGCAGAGCTTTCTGTCCTTTCAGCCTCACTTCATGTTGTCCTGCTCCGAGCTCCTTCCATACAAGCAACCCTTTCTGACACCACAGCTTTTGACAAACGTTTGTACTTAGACATTTTGAAAGTTCACTTCCATGCAGGAGAAAAACTGACATGGCGTCACAGCAATAGAGCTAAGGATGCTAAGCTAATTAAAAACTCACTGGAACCAGATCAGTCTGGTGTCACTCAGTGCGTTTACATGCACGTGGAAAAAAGGAATTATTGCCTTAATCGGACTCTAACAGGAGAAGTTTTTTTTTTAACTTATTTTTTATTTGACACATACAAACAAACAAACAAAAACTCAACAACATAGGACATGTATATTACACAGTTACCTTTGCTCTTTAAAAGTCTTTTCCATTCCCTATCCTCTCACTGACTAGATCTTTGTACGTATTATTCTTGTACTTAATACGTCATACGTTCGTATTCCAATCCACCTCCACGTTCCTTTATTCTTTACCATGATTAATCTTAGTACGAGTCCTGTACAAGTGAAAAAAAAAACAACCATAAAAAGTACAAGTACTTTACACGTAAGAGAAAAAACTACAACAATTCAGTAAAGAAAGAAAAAGGAAAGGAAACACACTTTATTAATAGAATAAAAATAACTAAAATCAAATAAAATAATAATGGAGGTGACTAGAGTTCTGGTGTTGCCTGCCCTATTAATGACCATCTCCTATCAAACACATTAGTTTCCAGCTGTAGTCTTGTTCTGATTTTCTCCATGATAAACACATTTTCACCCTGTCCCTGGATGGATGGATGGATTGATCGATCGATTGATTGATTCATCCCAAAAGTCAAATTAGGTCGTCACAGCAGTCCAGTATTTGGTTACAATAAAATACGATAGAATAAAAAACTGAGGTATTAAAATAAAAGCAAAGGTAAAAACACAGAATAGGATACAAGATACATAGGTGGATAAGGAGCAGTGGCAGGATGATATGATGGTAGTGTTATTGTAACTAAACAGTATATAGTAGTAGTATAGTATGTAATATAATAGTAGTATAGTATGTAATATGATATAATATAATAATATATAATAGAGTATATGATGGTAATAAAAGTATGTACTAATAATGGCAGCAGCATCAGTATGTAATAAACATAGTATAATAATAATAATAATAATAATAATAATAAAAATAATAATAATAATACACACAAATATATACAAATGTGTCATGTGCAAGGTGGCCATACATGATCGCAATATATAATATATAATATATAAACATGTATTAATGCATGTACATATATATATAAACACACACACAAGAGGATATAATATATAATATATATCATATATATGCATATAAGTACTTGATTATGTAAGATGTACTGGAAGTGCAAAGGTGACAGGTAGTAACAGGTGACATGTAGTAACAGGTGTCAGGTAGTGACAGGTGTCAGGTAGTAACAGGTAGTAACAGGTGACAGGTAGTAACAGGTGTCAGGTAGTAACAGGTGTCAGGTAGTAACAGGTAGTAACAGGTGACAGGTAGTAACAGGTGTCAGGTAGTAACAGGTGTCAGGTAGTAACAGGTGTCAGGTAGTAACAGGTAGTAACAGGTGTCAGGTAGTAACAGGTGTCAGGTAGTAACAGGTGTCAGGTAGTAACAGGTAGTAACAGGTGTCGGGTAGTAACAGGTGTCGGGTAGTAACAGGTGTCGGGTAGTAACAGGAAGTAACAGGTGTGAGGTAGTAACAGGTGACAGGTAGTAACAGGTGAAAGGTAGTAACAGGTGTCGGGTATTAACAGGTGACAGGTAGTAACAGGTGACAGGTAGTAACAGGTGACAGGTAGTAACAGGTGTCAGGTAGTAACAGGTGACAGGTAGATCAGTGCAGGTTTAGTTCTGTGATGGTGGATCTGACAGAGGTGGATGAGTTGTAGAGTCTTATTGCGGTTGGAAGGAACGATGTCCTGTATCGTTCCTTAGAGCAGCAGGTTGAATGAGTCTTTGGCTGAAGCTGCTCTTCAGCTTGTCCAGTGTTTTGTAGACGGGGGTGAGAGGGATTGTCCATGATTCTCAGCAGCTTTGCAGCATCCTGTCCTCCACCACCTCCTCCAGGGAGACGAGCTTAGAGCCAACAACAGACTCTGCCTTCCTGATGAGTCTGTTCAGTCTGTTGGTGTCTTTGCCTTGATGCCTGCAGCCCAGGACACCACAGCAAAGAAGATGGTGCTCGCCACAGCAGACTGATAGAAACATCTGCAGCATCTTGTTGCAGACATTGAAGGACCTGAGCCTCCTCAGGAAGTAAAGCTCAGGCCCTTCTTGTAGACGTCCTCTGTGTTGGTGGACCAGTCCAGTTTAGATGGTGTCTTACAAATGTTCTTCCATTCCTGGTGTTTCTGTAGATAATCTCTGTGCTGTAGGAATTTGTAAAAGTCATGTGCTGGTAAGTTAAATTCTTTTGAAGTTGTGTAAATGATTTCATTGTTTGTCCCTGAAACATTTGGTCAATATATATTAGTCCTTTGTCCGTCCATTTGTTAAATCCTGAATCCATGACAGATGGTACAAAGTCTGGGTTCTTTGCTATTTTAGTAGCCCTGCTTACAGAGTTCCACAGTTTCAGGTTCTTTCGTTCTGCTGACCAAGTTTTCATTGTTCCCCTGATCCATTCGTTTCCCATCCCGAGTCTCTTCCAAGTCCTCTCGTTAAAAAAACGGGAGTGATTCTAAAGACACATTTTGACAATGCATTTTGCTCCATCTCCACCCATATCGAATCTTTCTCTTCAGTGATCCACATAATTAAGGCTCTGAGTTGTGCTGCCCAATAGTAATTTCTTAAGTTGGTAAATTCAACCCTCCCTTCTCTTTTTTTGCTGAGAAGCGTCTTGTATTTAATTCTCGCTTTTTTATTTTGCCATAAGAATTTTGACATGATTTTGTCCAGTTTTTTTTAGAAAAGCTCCAGAGATCACATGGGCAACGACTGGAATAACAACAATAATCTTGGCAGGATATTCATTCTTACTGCTTCTACTCTTCCCAGCAGAGTCAAATGCAAAATCTCCCATCCAGCCAAATCATTCTTTATCTCAATCATCAATTAGCCTCAAATAGCTGAGCTGTACCAGGAGTGATAATTATACCCAGGTATCCAAACCCTCTTTCGGTCCATTTAAAGTGGACCTTATCTTTAAGTTCCCCTGGACAATGTCCTGAGAGCTTCATAGCTGTTGATTTGGCTTCATTCGTCTAATCCCCTGATATTTCACCATATTCCTTCAAGTTGTCTAGTGAAGCTGGTATAGACGTGGAGGGCTCACTTATATATGTTAGTAAATCGTCCACAAATAACAACGTTTTGTGTTCTATGTCCCCCTCATCTTTTATTCCTTCTATGTTTTTATTTTTGTCTTATTGACTCTGCTAACGGTTCAATACTTGCAGCAAACAGCAGTGAACTCAGACAGTCTCCTTGCCTGACTCCTCTTTTGAGGCAGAAAAATTCTGAGCAACAGCCATTGACTCTGATCCGTGATTTGGGATTTTTATAAACTATTTTTACCCAGTTTATAAATGTTGAATGAAACCCAAAAACCTCCAATGCTTGATACAAGAAGTTCCACTTCACACGGTCAAACTCCTTTAGTGCGTCTAGGCTGAGCAGCATGGTAGGTCGTAGATTGATCTAAGATTTAATGTTCTCCTGATATTATTAGCTCCTTGTCTCCCCGGGATGAACCCAGTTTGATCTGCTTTGATTAATTTAGTTATATGTTGTTGCATTCTCTGTGCTAGTATGGTTGTTAATATTTTTAAATCATCACAGAGCGAGCTGACAGGTCTATATCCCTCACATGAAGTCGGATCTTTGCCCTCCTCATGTAGCACAGAAATTATGGCTTCTGACCAGGTACATGCCGACGAGTCCCTTCTCCGGCATGGCTCCCCTCGCCGAGTCTGTCTCCTCAATGATCGCGTTTTCCTTTTAGACCTTGTCTCCATCTATTTGTTTTTTGTTGTTGTTGACTTTCATTGACAAGTTTCCTTGACTTTGGTCCGCTTTCCGTTGTTAATGATGTTTAAAAGAGCCATTTTTAATTGGTTTTTCGAGAGTCATTTTTTATGCTGTTTCTCCAACAGGGCGCCCCCGGAAGCCCTAACGGAGAATTTGTGATGTAAACCGTTACTCCAATTAAATTGGGTTCTCATTTTTAAATTGGACATCAGTTAATGCGATGGAATTCGTTTTTCCCCAGCATGTGACGGTAACAGTTTTTTTTGCAACGGATAATGTGTGGGGTTTATGCTCCAAAAACACTGAGTGGCATCTGCCCCCCAGAACAAAAACACCAGAAGAAACATCCGAAGAAGGAAAAACAGAGAGTAGAAAAACCTTTCTTGTGCTCTGAAAAGGGGGGACAAGGCTGTAGTCAAAAAGTTTGGCATGCTATTAAGCTCGCAGTAAACGCTTGGCCCCTCGCTCGCACGTATCTGTACCCATCCATAGTTTTTCCGTAATTTATTTACACTTTGACCGGGTTTGATTTTTTATTCTTATTGTGTAAAATTTACACCATTGTGTGTTGGTTTTTAGTCAACTTCATTCTGATCATTACCTAGTTTTAAACTTCTTTTACCCCCTGATTTATTAAATAAACCCTCATTTCATGAAGTAAAGAGTTGACACAAACGGTAAAAAACTGATGATGCAAATTTTTCAGAAAAAAAAGAGAAAACAAATAGAATTAAAAAAAATGCAGCGTTTATTTAATTTTGTAAATGTAAGTCGGAGAGGGTGTGTGTGTGTGTGTGTGTGTGTGGTGTGTGTGTGTGTGTGTGTGTGTGTGTTGTGTTGTGTGTGTGTGTGTGGGAGGGGGGTTGTGGGTTTTAGTTTTTTTTTCCTTCAGGTAAAAACTGCGCACTCAACAAACTGGGGGAAAACGGTATAAAAAGGTGAGGAAACGAAGTTTTTCCCTTTTTCCCTCAGAACTGACAGTAGAGACTCCCTCCCAACACCTGTCTGAACTGTCAGTTAAAGCTGACACTGTAGAAGTAAAGGTCTGTAGAAAAGTGTTGTCAGAGTCAGTAGATGTTCAGCTGCTGGGACCATTAGTTTGACGGGAAAGATGAAGCTTTGGGTGGGTTTGTGATCCCCCGTCTCACATCTTTTTATGTCTGTGTCTTAAAAAAAAAGTCAAAGTGATGCCTTTTTAGTTTGCCCTTGAAATTTGTTTATGGTGAAAAAATACCAAAATTTGATGTTTCTGTGTTTGTTATAGGTTTAAGCAATAATGAAAAAAAGGAGGTAACTTCAAAGATTCATTAATATACAGGCGAGTGTTACAACCCCTTGTCCCATGTTTGGGGAAAAAAAAACTCTTTAAAAAGCGGGCCCAAGGAAACCAAACCCAGCAGCCCCAGGGGTAGCTACTATCTAACCGTCAGCAGCAGTAGGGTCATAGAGATGAGGGGAAATGCGCCCACATCCAACCAGACATCTTTTCCCAAACACTGCTGTGTGTCTGCAATAATGGCACCCAGGGTTTGGTGAGCAGTCATACGTGAAAAGTTTGTGAACAAAAGGGGGTCGCACACAGTGGTGGGGGGAGGGGCCAGGCTGAGGGGATGGAAGGGGAAGAGATGTTGTTGATCCTCACGTTGCACCCTGGTTGACGGAAGTCCATGCCCCATTTTGCACGGGAGGAGTCAGTCCAAGTAAATTAAGTTTATGATCAGGGTTTGGCAATTATTGTGTTGAAAGGATGTGAGCAAAAAAAGCAATGTCGTTCTGTCCCAAACCCCCTCCCCCTTTTATACTGATTTGGTCGAAAAAACGTCTATGCAGCGCCAGGTGCAAAGCAGGATTTTTTGATAGATGGTGTTGTTTTGAGTAGTAGAAAATGATCATTTTAACTTTTGTTTCGTGAGGTTTAATTATAATGACGGGTTGTACAGGACCTTTCGAATGACAAGGTTTTCCAACCCTGGGGGAAACTGTCTTCTCCCAACAAGGACAAAAAGCCCTACCTCCGGTTGGCCCAAAAACCCCATTACTTTTCCAGAAAAAAAAAACCGGGAAGCCAATATTTAGTCATTTGGGTTTGAGGGGGGGACTTTGCAGAGACCGACTGTTAACTTTGGTTCTGAAATCTTAACTAAACCGATGGAAGCGGTTGTTTTGGTAAAAGCCCAAATAGTGGTGGAATTGTGGGAAAAATGCCCCAAACGTCTCAGCCCTTTTGTCCACTCCGAGCCCTTTCCTTTTTTTTTTCTTTGTGTTTTCTGGGGGGGGGGCACGTTTTTTTCCCATGGTTTTAGGGGGGTTTTGCACTGCAGATGTGGTTCTGCACCAGTGAGTGTTGACACGTCATTACGAACATTTCAGCAGTGTTCAGGGGAAATGTGGCAGGGGGACAAAAGACCAAAAACAGAGAACGCTCTGACTGAATGATGGCTCATGTTCATTGGAAAAACTCCCAGAAATTTTCTTTAACCTCGCCAAAAACAAATTTTAACCAGCATTTGGTGAAAAATTGGACAAAAAAATTTCAAATGTTTAAAATGTATTTTAAAGTGAAATGTCAGCGGGTGAGTTCGGGGTGAAAATGTTTTTTCCTTTCTTATGGGGGGATGTTGACGTTATTTTCCTCGACCAGTGCCCTTTACTGAGCCCAGAAAAAAGGGAATATTAAAGGATAAAAAACAGTGATTTTGTTTGTCTTTGTGTGTCCTCTCAGTTTCCCAGCATGCCCTGGCGGTTTTGTGGTGGGGTGAATGGGAGGCGGAGCTGTCTTTTTCCCTGGTCAGTATTCAGGTGTTTTACCTGCCCCCCCACAGTGATTTGGGACCGGAACGATCTCGTCCAAAAAATCCAAAAACGAGGAGAAAAACAGATGAATTTAAGGTCGAACCAGGTTAAGGGGGAGGAATCGAGCCCCTGATGCTTGGACACTAGGGCTTAGCCTCATTTGGGAAAAAAACCCCACCTCTCTGACGCGGCTACTACCCCTGCCCCATCAGGATGGAAGAAAAGGCGGAGAGGACAGATGTCATCTACGGGTCAAAGGTCGAAAAAACCTCGACATGTGGTTTCACAGGAAAACAAAGATCGGCCAAAAAATTTCTGGTCTGTGGAAATAAAAGGTTGTAGGGCTTTTTTTTGTGGGTCACAGACACATTCTGATTTTCCCCAACAAGAGGACTTCATTTGGCCCTAAAGGGAAGTCTCAAGGACACAAACACTCACACCAGTCTCAGGTGTCTCTGGGGTTATTTTGAATAGAAATGTGATTTGTGAGAAGGGTTTGGTCAGTCTCGTCACATATCAGACAGTCCCCCATGAGGAAGAAAAATCTGCAAATTTTTCCCAAAAGGTCCATCGGGAAACTTGGCCCATGAATTAAACATGTGAAGCTGCTTCAGTTCCTCCATGTGAGAGTTATTATTAAACCAGCTGTTATGTTCTGTCTCTTGTGCCCTCAGTTTCCCACATCCCCTGGGGGGGAGGTGTTGGAGGGGGCGGAGTCAGCCCTTTTGCCTGTCAAGATTTCTGTTCCTCGTCCCACGGTGGAGTGGACCGCTACGACCTCGTCTTCAATCGTCCACCAGGTCAGATGTAGGTGTCAACTAAAAAACCCAAAACCATTTTTTAAGGACCGAACCCCCTTTGAAGGGGGACGTTTCTGAGCATGGAGACTTCAGCCGAATTGGGGAAACCCGCCTCTCTGACAACGAACCTACTTTCCTCCATCAGAGCTTTTGGAAACAAAGGGGAGACTGGCCCCCCACAGTTTGGTCAAGGTCAGCAAAAACCAGTTTACGTATGATTGCACCAGTGCTTTTGTGGGTTTTCCCTTTTAAAGGCTTTGGTCCAAGTAGAGTCCTTCGGGTTCTGTCTCACACTGCCACACAGTCCATGTTTAAAAAGAGGTTGGTCTTTTTTTTTTTTATTTTGCTGTCAGTGATTGTCTGACCTTCCCAAAAGAAATAAAACTGTTATTAGTTTAAAACCCTTTCTTAATCAGTGATGAAACTACCAAAATCGTCAAGATTTTGCAAATTCGACAATATATGTGCAGTAAAACCCCAGTCCTGCTCTCTAGTTTTTGTTAAAATTTAAATGCACAAGTGCAGTGGAAAACAAGGGGGTAACAACTCCAGAGAAACTAAATGTTTGTTCTAAAGATAAGGTCAGAGGTCAGAGGATTATGTTCTTTTTGTTGTCCACAGAACCCCCCTCCATTTGGGCCCCAAGTTTTGTGGGTTCCGGTTTTTGTTGTTCTTGGTGTCTTTGGGGGGGTCTTTTGTTTCTTTTGACTACTTCAGTCAGGTGAGTTTTGCTACTACATACCCAAAAATGTGATGGTAACATTGCCTTTTTTCAGATTAAAACAGTGTACAGAGAGATGAAGGAAAGTTCCAGGTTTTATTTCCCGAATCAAAAATCTTCATCAAACCAGGGTTTTGGGACTAGTTCCAAGGAAGGAGTCGGAAACTCAGGAACAAAACACGACAAACCCAGCTTATCAAAAAGCTCCGAGCCCTAAATCAGGCCCTGAGGGGATTTGAGAAGTTGGTATGAGTCCAGGTCTCTCCCAGCCCCCAGTGAACCAGAGAGGGGTTAGGGTTCTTCCTACCTTTCATCGATTGGTTCCTGTTTTTTCCCTGACTTCTTCTTTGGTAACTGAGAAGAAAAATGGTTTTCAGTCTAAACTAGTTGACAGTGGTTTGTGTAGAGGTGAGACAGACGTCAGGTGGCTCAGGTCACCTGGTTTATCCACGGGGCCCCCAACAAACTGGACACTGGGTCCCCCACCAACATGAGAACAGAGCGAGGACGGACAGGACGTCCTGTTCCCCTCAGAGCTGCTGCTGCTGCTGCTGCGCTGATGATGCTGCTGTCCTACAGTGATGGTGTGAGTGTTGTCCCCTCGTCCTCCAGGTGGAGGGATTCGGGGTGAAGTCTGCCCGTGCCTGCAAAAACCCTAACTCACCTTCCTAAAAACGGTAAAGGGAGTGGAAAAAAGGTCAGAAAACCCGGAAGGTCCCTGTGTATGAGAAAAAGGGTTTTGACCCCTCCCGAAGAACAGGACCCGTTTTATTGAAACAGAACCAACATGAAAAAAAAACCCGGAAAATGGAGACCCCGTTTGACCTGAAAAACCTCACAGATTTAGACACCGACACCCACCTGTAGAGTTACGACAAAAAAGAGAAGATATGTGGAGAAAAAAAGTGAAGTAGAGTGAAGGTTTTTTTTTTATCTATCTATTATCTAAAACATCTATTATCTATTATCATTTTTCTTCTATTATCTATTTTATCTATTTATCTATCTTTCTATCTATCTAACTATCTATTTTTTTCTTTCTTTTTTTTTTTTTCTTTTTTCTTTTTCTTTCTTTCTTTCTTTCTTTTTTCTTTTTTCTTTCTCTCCATCTTCTTTCTTTTTTTCTTTCTTTTTTCTTTCTCTCCTCTTCTTTCTGTCTACCTTTATCTTTCTTTTTTTTTTCTTTCTTTCTTTCTTTTCTTTCTTTCTTTTCTCGTCTTCCTCTCTCTTCCTCCTTTTTTTTCTTTCTTTTTTCTTTCTTCTTTCTTTCTGTTCTCCATCTTAGTTCTTTCTTTCTTTTCTTGTCGTTTTCTTTTTTTTTTTCTTTCTTTTTTCTTTTTTCTTTCTTTCTTTCTCTCCTCTTATTCTTTCTTTCTTTTTTTCTTTCTTTCTTTCTTTTTTCTTTCTTTCTTTCTTGCTGCTGGTTTACGCGTGGTTTTTGTGTGTTGTCCCCTTTAGTCCTCCAGGTGGAGGTGGGTCCAGGGGGGGTCTGTCAGCTGTCCCTTTAGAACCCCAGAGTTGCCTGGAGACACTAGAGTGGAGTGGACGGCTATTTTTCAGAAGGTCCATGGTTGAGAAAAGGTTTTGACCGTCTGAAAAACAGAACCCGATTTTATAGAAAAAGAACGAAGATGAAAGAAGACCTGCTGAAAATGGAGACCTCGTCGCCTGAAACACCCAAAATGGAGACAACAAATACACCCGTAGGTCTACGACAAGAAGGGAGAGTATGATGTTTTAAAAAAAGTGGAGCTCAGAGTGAAAGGGTTTTTATCTATTATCTACTATCTATTATTATCTATTATTTCTATTATTTTATCTATCTTTATTATCTATTATCTATCTAAACTTTTCTATCTGTTATCTGTTTCTTCTATTGTCTGTCTTGTGTCTCTAATGTCTTGGTCTTAACTTCTTTTTGTCTCCTCTCCAGACCCGAGTCCCGGTCCCGGATGTACGTCTCCCTTATGGCTGAAGAGTCAGTTTGTCGGTTGGATCTTTTTATATTTATCAGGAAGGATTTATGGACGTGGTGAAGAGAGGAGGCGTCTGTAGTCCTGGTCTGGTTGAAGGACTTTTAAGGGACAGGGGTTGACCAAAATGTTGTCCCCGTTGCTCCTGATATAGATGTTTGTCCTGATCAGCTGAACACTGAGGGCAGATTTAAATGGTTTTCAAAAAAATTTAAAAAAAAATGAAGAGACGAAGACTGCAGCCTCAGAGGAGAGAGTGGGGGTTACTGTGGATTCAGGGTTAACCGGGAAACCCCAAAACTCCTTTTTTTCGGTTTGGAGACCAAAAATAGAGTCAAAAAAAGAACGAGTCCCGGACCCCCATCGAACCTGAGACAAAACTCCCCTGAAGGATGGAAGCTGTTCTACATCAAAATTTAAAAAAGGGGTTGCACTGCTTTGTCTCTTGTTGGACGGTTTCTGGGGTAGTATCATCTCTGACTTTGTTTTTGTTGTTTTCTGCTTGTTTTTGGTCTAGTTGGACTCAGTCTGCAGAACAGATCAGTTGGGGGTCCTTGATTGGATGATGAGCTAGAGAACCAGAACCCCGAAACCCTGATGATCTAAAGGAATGAAGACCAATGATCAGTGATTCAGGGAGGACAGCTCTGCCCACAAAAATGTGCTTCCCCAGTGGGATTAAGTCGCAATTTTTATAATTTGCTGCTGAAAATGGTTCAGGTGAAAAGAAAAAATGTTCTATTAGCCCAATGTGGAGGAGTCGCGTGGTTATCTTCTGTAAAAAAAGAGGAACGTAATAGGATCAAAGGGCATTGGAAAATTGTTTTGTTGCTGCATTTTGTTTTTTTGTTTTTGTCATTTTAGATCTTTCATCAGTGCTGGGCCAACTTTATGAAATGTCCCCACAAAATTTTTTTAGCCATCAGTTTTGGGCTGAACCCGTTGATATTTATTTTCCTGACCAGGGGCAGGAAAGCTTCCGATTGTCATGGGTTTGTGTCTGTTGTTATGTTGTGTCTGTTTTGAGTTTCCTGTTTTTTCTTTGTCAACTCTCTTAGTTTCCTGTCTGTGTGTCTTTGCTTATTAACTGGTTTCTCGTGGTGTCATTGTCCTCATTGTTTCACCCGTTTCCTACGAAACTTGGTTGTGTTCAAACTTATTTTACCCGCTTGTAGTGGAAGGTCCCCTTTCCAGAAAAAGCAGCTAATGATGCAGCCAAAGACCAGTGTTGTTAAGGCACCCTTTTTACCAAATGTCGTTTTTTTTTTTTTTTTAGTCCCGAAAACGTAAAAAAAATGTTTGGTTTAAAGGGGAAATTTCCCTTTTTTAGATTAACATATATTAAATTTTTTCATACTGGACTCTGAGAATGCAAATCACTGTTCACCTGGGGCCCGTTAACAACCGTGCGCTGGAAACAGATTGTGATCGCAAAGAAACCTCTGCTCAACGCGCTCTCCTTCCTGAACCTTTCTGCAGGAAAACCCGTGCATATAAACAATTTGATCTTTTAAAAATGAGAACATTTAGGGAAAAAATGAGACCGTGAACAAAAACAGCTACAAATTTTTCTTCCCTTATTTTTATTCAAATGGCAGGAGCCAAATTTTTCAGCAATAGTAAAAAAAACTATTGTCTATCTAAATGACTGGTTTTGAAACAAAAAACAAAACCAAAAAAAATTTCAATGAACTGGTAATGAAAGAAAAAAAGTTTAAGAAAAAAAAGAAAAAAAGTTGAGTTCCAATTTTTATAAAGTCACCATACATCCCCAAATGATTAGAAACTTGGTGAAAGTCACTGGGAAAAAAATCCCTGTTATACCCGGGGCGGCAAACCTCAACACTCAAAAAAGGCCCTTTTTGGGCAGAAAAAACTGGGAGCCCAAAAACCCCTTTGACATCTTTTAAAAAGAAAAGTAAAAAGCTATATCGTTTTCCCTTATGCTAAGCCCCCTAGTGGTTGCATTTATGAAATGAAATAACGCTACAGAGGGGAAAAAGAAATTGCATTATGCAACTAACGGGGATTTATCATGGGTTTTCTTACCTGGGGGGCGAAATGTTCAATAAATGTGGGCTGGACCCGCGGCGGGTGTCGGCACGTCGGCGTTGTGGCGTTTATTTTGTGCAAAAAAAAAAATTAAAAACATTTTATTTTAAAGTTTTAAAGATCACCATCAATTTAGATTTGAATTATATAAAAAATAACGCACTAAAAAAAAAATACATTTGAATTAAATATCGACAGCAACTAGTAAATGGCCTTCAAGCCTGTGGGGGGGTTTAGTTTTTTTGGTTTATGTTCAACATGAGTGTGGTGTGCATTTGTGTCATTTTAGTTGTTGTGTAACTTTGCTCGTTCCCGATGAGTGACTAGTTGCCCCTATTCTGAAGCAGTTTGTTTGCGTGAAAAAAGTGAACGGGTTTGATCAGATCCCTTTCTCCCCATGCTCGCTGCAGAGGCTGCAACAGGGAACGAAAGAGCCGCATTCGGGTCCGGAGCCGGGGGTTGCCCCCCGCCCGCTCTTACAGTTTACCCGGGGTGGTGTCCATACTTGAAAACTTGTTGATCGTAGTGAGTTCAGTTTCTGAGCTGTAACCCTGAAGAGAAGACAGAAAAATTTAGCGGTTATTAATTAAAAACCCCTTAAAAACGTTTTAAAAGGCGGGGGCCAGGATAAAGGTGCAAGAAATTCCAGCCTTTTTCCCAAAACCAAGCGTCACACGAGTCCCCCTTAGATGACACCGTTGCTTTTGGGACAGACAGTTGCAAGTTCAACATAACCATACAAAGGAAAATACACCCAGGTGACTATCATGGGACTAAATGAACACATATTTGTTTTGGGGGGAACTATTGCTACTGTTGGATCAAAAGTATTTTTTTCTGTACATTTTGAAAAAATTCTGTGTTCATCCCCAAAACTCACCCATTTGTTGTGGGTCATTTGCTACCGAACAGAAATTTGAGAAGATGGCCCAAAAAGATGATACTGATTTTAAGCACACGCAATTCCCGTGCTGATTGTCTTATTACACTAAGTTACAGGTAGATTTATTATTTTTCAGCCCATCTAACCCAAAAAGAGTAAATGTGTGCAACAGATGCAGTACTCACCAGAGAGGGGCATTGGTCAGACTGTTTACGGCTTGTACTGGTACTGGTCTGCTCAACTGTTTTTGTCTGGTGCTTGGGGGACTGTCCAAGACTTTGTTGGCCTTATTTTAAAAGGGCAGATGTGTAATATTTAAACACGGCATCAATAGTCAATTGGGTATATTATTCCCAACTTTCTTCTCAGTAGCCCTTGATATATTTTAAAATGTTTCCCTTTTTCCCTGACTCCGGTTGTACTGGCAACGCCTTCCTGTCCTACGTTGTCACGTGAGGGGAAAAGTTTGGTCATTTTCCCATTATGACCGCTGCTCTGTGTGCTCCAGTTTTAGCTCGTTTAAAAATTTTCTGCATAAGTGGTAAACTCGTGTTTTGAGTTTACCCAACCCCTGTCCTCGTAGACCTTCTTAATCCACGTTTCTTTCGTTTAATGCTTTGGGTATTTTTGTGGGGTTAATTGGCTACTTTCTCTCCCTTGTTCTCCCTTTTCTCTCCTGCTCGTCGTGCCACATGTTTAGCTCCTCCTCTGCCTCCTTTAATGGTAATGGCACCTGTAATAAATGTAGTTTATTTGTAGCTTTGGAGGCGAGGCTCTCTGAATTGGAAGCACGGCTCCGCACCATGCAAAACCCAATAGCTAGTCAGCGCCCTGTAGCCGGTGCGGGCCGACCAAGCACAGCTCTGGTTAGCATAGCTCCTGCTAGCTGTCCCCCTGCAGCTCCCGTTAGCATAGCTCCTGCTAGCTGTCCCCCTGCAGCTCCCGTTAGCGTAGCTCCTGCTAGCTGTCCCCTGCAGCTCCCGTTAGCATAGCTCCTGCTAGCTGTCCCCCTGCAGCTCACATTAGCATAGCACCTGCTAGCTGTCCCCCTGCAGCTCCCGTTAGCATAGCTCCTGCTAGCTGTCCCCCTGCAGCTCTGGAGCAGCCGGGAAACCAGGGCGGCTGGGTGACGTTACAAAGGAAGCATAGTCTTACCTGGCCCACGGAGCTCCACCAACAGCTTCACGTTTCTAACAGATTTTCACCACTCGGCGACACAACCGCTGAGAAGCCAACTCTGGTAATTGGCGACTTGATTTTGTTGAACGTGAAGTTAGAGAAACCAGCGACCATAGTTAGATGTATTCCAGGGGCCAGAGCGGGCGACACCAAATCTTATCTCAAACTGCTGGCTAAGGCTAAGGCTAAGGCTAAGGCTAAGGCTAAGGCTAAGGCTAATGCTAATGCTAAGGCTAAGTATGGTACGATTGTTATTCACGTCGGCAGTAATGCAGGTAGCTCAGGTCCTCAACTCCTAAACATTGCAGATGCTCCAGCAAAGGCTCAGGGTCTCTCAGTTTAGGCACTGATTTGATGAAAGACAGAAGCAGACTCTCTGCATCCATGACTAGGAGGACTAGAAGGGATGAAAAATACTGTAACTGTCACATTTTAATCTTTCTCCAGATGACTCGGAGTCAACAATGCTATGCTTAAGTGAAATTACTCTTGTCCCACAAAGCTTGTACACATGCAAATGGTAATAATCTAGTTTCTGCTCAGGCTTCCAACATTTCATGCTTGTTCCACTTCATACAATGCAAATGCTGGCACATAGGACACGTCATGAGGTGTAACAATAAAGTATACGTGCTGGTCCTGCATCACAAGCATGAGCTCAATCTGTTTGAATTCAAGTGCCTCACCTTTGGGTTTTTTAAACGAGAAGGGACCTTTTTTGTACGGGGTTTTGCCATGTTCATGTACGGGGTTAAAGCATGGAAAGGATTTGGAGTAAAACCCCGGGGACATGGGAAAATTTCCCCCTCTGGTGCCCCCAGTGTTGAGATTTCGGGTTTTGATTTTTTTCTTTAATTTTTTCTGCAGTAATTTTAAATCGTTTTTCCACCCCCTTTCAGCGGGGGCTCTGGGACTCCCAACTTTCATCCGTTTCGTTTGAGTGCGTTGTCTAAAATGTTTTGTCTGCACCCCACGACTTTAAAATCTGGGTTCAAAGTGTCTCTGGGGGGCGGCCTGGCCTCGTCTTACGTCACACATTGGTCTTTTTGTAGAAAAAGCCAAATGTCCTTCGGGACCCGGGCAAATGGTGATGGTGTCAGTGTTGTAGTTCTAGCCCTGCCCTGAGGGTGTCAGTGTTGTTTTTTCTCAGTCGGGCCCTGATGGTGTCGTGTTGTATTTAAAAAAAACAGCAGCACCTTTTTTTTTAATATGAGTCGTTAAATTGTAAAAGAGTGGGACCGCAGACAGGAAGTAGCGGGTGTTGTTTCTCAGGACCCTTTTTCTTTCCCTGGACCCCTGGAGAAGAGATGGAGAAGGAGGGGAGGGGGGAGGGGGGAAGGGGGAGAAGGAGGAGGGGGGGAGGAGGAGGGGGGGGAAAGATGGGAGGAGGAGGAGGAGGAAGAGGAGGAGGAGGGGGAAGATGAGGAGGAGGAGGAGGGGAGGAGGGGGGAAAGACTTGTCCCCCAAATTTTTTCATTTTCGTAGCAGAAGTTGGGGACAAAAATGATGAAAACAACGGCAGCAAAAAAGGCTGTTATCCCGTTTCGAGTTGTCATGAAAAACCAAATGTTTCCAGCCTGGTCCAGGCCCAAAAAACCCCTCGACCGGCCCAGGTTTGTTTCTCATTCGGGGTTTTTTCTCCTGGATTCATTTTCGGGAGAGTTGAGTTAAAAATTTTTATTTAAATAAAAAATTTTTGAATGAAACATTTTCATTTAGAAAAAAAAAATTTTTTTCTTTATTATAATTTTTAATTTTATAATTAAAAAAACAGATTTCTATTTTTTTTTTAAATTCTTTTTTTCACTTTTTTACTTTCTTCATGTATCACGAAAAACCATTTAATTTAACCTGTTTTTTATTTTTTTCCGTATTTATTGTTCCAGACGGGAACGGGGGGAATTTTATCCATCCACCATCCTTTCACCCATCCATCCATCCATCCACCCAAACCCATCCATTCATCATCCATCCATACCCATCCATCCTTCCACCCCATCCATCCATCTTCCCCATCCATCATCCATCCTCCATCCCCCATCCATCACCCATCCATCCAACCAACCCACCCCACCTTTCCCATCTTCCATTTTAAATTCCCATCCTCCTTTCCATCCATCCATCCACCCACCCCACCCATCATCCATCCTTTCCACCCACCACCCATTCCTCCATCCCCCCATTCATCATCCTTTATCCATCATCCATTCATCCACCCCATCCATCCATTCCATCAATCCCCACCCCATCATCATTTTAAACCCTTTCCATCCACCAATTCACCCATTACCCCAATTCATCCATCCTCATCCTTTCCATCCATCCTTCATCCACACCCTTAAAATTAAAAACAAACTTGGGTTTTTGGGGCCCCGGGTCCTTGTTTATAAAAAACTTTAAAAAAGTTTTTACAAAATTCAATACGATCAAAATCCCAGTTCAACCACACCCAGAAAAATTGAAACTGGTTCCATTCCCCCCGGAAAAGATTTCAACGGGACACCACAAAATCCCCACTTTAAAAATCTTCCTTTTTTCCCATTCTCCCGACCAGCGGAGGGCTGCGGACATCAGCAAAAAAATCTGACCGTTTTTTAAAAAAAAAAAAACAGGGATAAAAAAAGAGTTTTTCGGTATAAGCTGTTTTCAAAAAAGTTCTGGGGTTGAATCTGAAGCGAATGAAATTTTCTTTTAACGATTAAAACTCAAAAAAAACCCCCCATCTGATTTCTGGCGGGAACTCTGGCGCCCCCCCTCCCCCTCCTCCCCCTTTCCTTTCCCCCCTTCCTCCTCTTGGGTGGAAAATGGTTCTATCTTTGTCTCAGTTTTTTTTGGGGTCATTTTCATGAATCATTTATGCTTTTTGGATTTTTTCAACTTTTAAATTTTGAAACTAAAGGGGAAACGTTGTGATCCCGTTCACTGCCTTTTTAAAACCCGGTTTAAAAATGAGACTCCCCCCCCCCCCCCCCCGATTTTCCCTCACGCTGCTCTTTTTCCTTTTTGGGGGTTGAGGAGTGAGGTAAAAGGGTTTGGGTTCCAGGAAAGAAGCTTTTTCCTAAACCTGGTGGACAATAAAATTTTTTAAAAATTTAAGTTTTTTTGTGGGTGGAACCCTGTTTGCCCGTTTGTGAATATTCTTTGCCCTGCGGGCTTTTTTCCACGGTGACAAAATTTTTGAGGAGATGAAAGGGGGGAGGGAAACACCCTGCACAGGTAGTTGCAGATTTAAAAAACGGGCGGGGGGCGCGGGTCCCCTTAAAAAACCCACGCTGTATTAAAAATAAAGGAACGGGGGTTCCTCACAGAGAGGGTTTTAAAGAGGGGGAGGACCCCACAGCTCGGTTTAAAATTGGGGGCCCCCCTCGGATTAGTACACAGACTGAGGCCCCCTTCTGATTGGGGAAGAGGGGAGGAAGAGGAGGAGGAGGAGGAGAAAAAAAGGGGATTTTCCTTTTAAGGGTTTTATCCGGAGCTCACAAAGGCTCTGGAGGTTTTTGCACCCGGAGACGAGTCTGGGGAAGGACTGGAAGAGATCACCCTCCACCCCGGTGAGTTTAATGAAGTTTAGATGAACAAAGGGAATTTAACCCGGGGAATTTTTAGAGGGAGGGGAAAATGTTAAATAACAGTTTCCGTTTTTAATTTGATCGGGTTTCCTGTGCGATGTTTCGTGTTAATTTTTTAATTAGTGGATTTTAAAAATTTAAAATTTGGGACGCAGAAAAAAAAGTTTATGTTTTTAAAAGAGTTTTAAAAAGGTCAAAATCCTCGGCTTACAGTTTAAACCTTGATTTTATTTAAATAAATTAGAAGTTTTCTTTTATTTTTGTTTCCAGATTTTTCCCTGATACATCACCGGGGTTTAAATTTTAAATTTTTTAAATTAGGGACAGAAAAGGAAATTAATCTGAAAAAGGGGTTTTTTTAAATTAAAAAAAGTTTGGGAAGGGGGAGGCGGGACATGCTGTTTTGGGTTTAAATTTGGGTTTGGGTTTTTTTTGGGTTTGGATTTTTTGGGTTTGGGTGTGTTGGTTGATTGGTTTTTTGGGGTTGGTTGATTGGTTGTTTGGGTTTAAATTTGGGTTTGCTAAAAGGTTTTTATTGTTTGGGTTTGGGGGTCTGTCTGTCTCTTCAGGTGTCCTCAGCCAAATTGTCCGCTCTCATTGCTGTCTCCTCACTATGCCCCAAATCATCAGGGGGCCCCCCGGGTCCCCCCTTTTTTTCCCCGGCCTCCCCACCGACCCCCCCGCCATGGCCCCCCTCCTTTGCGGGTTCTTTTGGCCCCTGGATTGGTGGAGGGGGTTCCAGGTGGGGCCTCCCCCCAAGCATTTCCCACCCCCACTCCAAAAAGACCCCGGGGGCCTCCCCGCTGGGGGCTGTTCCCCATCCCCCGCGGGCCCCCGGGCTGCCCTGGGGGGCAGCTAAAAAGGGGGAAGGAGAAGGGGATCCACCGCTTGGAGGCCAGGGTTGTACGCCCCGGGAAACCAGGTCAACGGGGCCCCCCGAGCGTTTCCCCAAACATAAGCTGGGGCCCGGACCCTGGACACCTGCCCCCGGGGGAAAACCTACGCCTGGACCCATTTCGCTCCTTGTCCAGGCGTCACCCAAAAGGGAACACGCCCAAATTTTCCGCTGCCCCAACCGGCCCGACCCCCCCCTCACCCGGGAAAAACCGGGAGCGGGTGGTGGGCGTAAATCGGGGCGTCGGCCGCTCCGGGCCCAAATTTTTTGGGGGCCCAAACACCCTGCGTTTTTTTGGGAGGTACGGATAAACGGGACCCCACCATCTGGTTTTTTTCACCCCCCCCATAGGGGTCTCGGGTTTGAATCTAAATTGATGCTCACGAAAAAATGGTTCGACCACGAAAACAGAAGATGATGAAGAAGAAAAAAGTTCTTTCTTCTTCGGTTTTTGTTCCTTTTTAAAACATGAGACTTTTTTATTTATTTGGTCACGTAGAAAAAGACCAGAATATATCAAAAAAAACACACACAAATAACCCCAAAAATTTATATGAGAAAAAGGGAAAATTTAAGAGAAGACGGGTTCGGGAAAGTCTCCTCCCCCTTTTCCCTTTCTTTTCTTCTTTTTCTTTTTTCTTTTTTTTGGTAGGGTTTTGGGGTCGATGGCTAGACCTAAAAAAATTTAAATAAAACCCTGGGGGTTGGTTTTTTGGCTGAAGCTGGATGTGTTCGGACAAAACCGGGGTGGGGGACAGGTGGAGGGGAACTGTTGTGGGACAGACGGGCCCGGTGGGGGAGGGAGGACATTGGTCGGGGATTAACGCTCAAAACATTTTTTTAAAGCTTTTAATGGCTCGCTCCCCCGGCCCGTGAGGACGCGTTCCACATCACCCAATCACTTTTAAAGGGGGCCGAAACCGGGACTGAGGGCCCAGCGAAAAAACCGTCTTCTTTTTCCGCCCCCGGGGGAATCTGGTTCCAAAAGAAAAAAAATTTTAAAAATTAAAAATAAAAAACCTTTGTAAATCAGTTGATGTTCTTTTAATTGTTTTGGCTCCGTGAAGGCGATGATGAGATGATGATGTTGATGATGAAAATAGATGATGATGCAGGGGTTGTCATAACGAGGTCGGTCTCGTTAATGTGCTGGTTCTCTTTTAAATTTTCTGCAACACACCACAAACCACACAACCACACACCCCACCCCAAAAGGTGAAAAATGTGTTTGTTGCTTGACCCCATTGGGTTCCTCGGTTCCCACAACTCAGATCCTGCAGAGTCCCACTCAGACCTGATGATTTTTTAAAAATTTTAATCTTTGGGATTATTATTATTTTTCCATAATGTCTGTCTGGGGCCCGGGCTTCTGTTGGTTTTTAAGGGGGCCCGGTTTGGGTGGTGGCTTTCCCTCTTTACCTTCTTTTGGCTGAGGGTTTATATCTGAGTTGTTTATGAATGAATAAATTATATTAATGAATAAAGGGAATGCCTCTGACCCCTAAGGTGAGTACGCGTCCAGGGGCTCCGGGAGCTCAGCGATAAAAACGCTATGACTTCTTCTCTCGGGTGGTTCCCCCGGACTCGTACCGGGGCTCGGGCCAGGGCTGGACATGTCAGAGCTCTGGGCGGGAAAAACTAGGGTTCCACCCCCGGGCCTCCGGGGGAAATCGGAGGGGCCCGGAGGGGAAAGCCTTCATGCAGATCCCCCAGAGAGGCGGGTTTGAAAACCGTCTGTTTCATGTCTACCTGTGTTGTCGGGTCTCAGGTGGCCATTTTGGTTCCTCAGTTCCCTGTCTCTGTTTTAGGTGGACAGGGTCCCTCAGTTACCTGTCTCTGTCTCGGGGTGGAATGCCCCCTCAGTTCCCTGCCCTCTGTCTCAGGTGGGGTGCACGCCCGTCTGGTTAAAAGTTCCCGGGGCCCGAGCCGGGGAGTTCGATAAAATCATCAAACTTTCTGATGGAGAGGGAGTAACGCCAGGGGAGTCATCATTTCGCCAACGGGGGTCGAAAAATCAAGTAAAAAACAAAAACCTCTTTTTGGTTCAGGGGGCCACTTTCCCCAGCCCAGTTTGTTTTGGTTTCCCCCAAGGGGGGCGCTGTTGTGCAGGGGGAGGATCTTTAAAACTTTTATGGGTTTTCCTGTTTTAAAAAATTGTTGTTGGCGTATAAAGTTTAAAAAATTTAATAAACTTTCCCCCCAATTTAAATTTTTCCCCCGGGTTTTTCTTTTGATAAACCAATTTCCTCTGGGGGAACCACTTTTTTTTGGTGTAGCGGGGTTTTTTTGTGGAACGTTCGTTGTGATGCTCCACTCCACTGTTTCCCGCTCGGGTGGGGGCCACCCCAATTGGTCTTGGCCTGAAAGTGTTGGGGTTTTGGTTTACTCCCTAGCTCGGCTAGATTAAACTTTCCCGGGTTTGTAAAATGTTTCTTTAATTCATTGATGAATGGATTTGGGAATCCCTGCCCAGTGGGGGATTAAAAGACTTTCCCACTTGAGCAGAAGCTGGAGATAAAAGTTTAAGGTCATTAAAACCGGGAGGGGGTTTAACAGGGCTCTCAAAAGGGAATTTGGGGATGGTCAAAATTATTTTTTTTTTTTTTTTTTACCCTAAAGGGAATTTTAATAATTATTTTAAAATAATTTTTTGAATTATATTTTGGAATTGGGTGAATCCCGGGGGTGGGGGAGGGGTCCACCCCCCTGTGGTGCTGAAAAATGGTTTTTGGGTGTGGAAAAATTGTGTGTAGGACTTTTTTTTTGGGATTGCTGTGTTTTGGGCCCATGGCTGTGCATTGTGTTTTTTTTGCGGTAACGTGATATTTTTGATCTTGAGTTTTTTGGTTTTTATTTGAGATCTTGAACACTGACATTTGGTGGCGCTATTGTTTATGATAATAAATGTCCCCTTTGGGTCATTTTTTGGGTGTGATGGAATTTTTTCAGCTGAAATTTGTTGTGGGTAAACTGTTTGTTATCAGGTGGGGTTTCCCTCTGTCCTTTTTTGTGCAAAAAAATGAAATTTTGAAATTTAAAATTTCTTATTCTTAAAACTGGTCTAAAAAAACAAAGGAGGAGTGGTTTGAGTCTGGTGTACAAACACATGATTTTTAAATGCGCGTTTTGAGTCTTTTTTTAGTCGGGTTCAGTGGATACGTGTTCCCCAAAACAATGTTAAAAAAACGGGTTGAAGAAAAATTTTAAAAAAAAAAAAGAAGCTAGCCTAAAGGGGGTTTAAATGTGACTCCTTTTTTGGCTCCGCCGTTTTCTGTCTCTGGTAGGCGTGTCCTAGAGGGGGCGCAGCGGCAAAATTTGACGGGCCATTCCTGTTCGTGGGTTGGGGGACAGTTGGGGCCCCAAGATTTTCCCCCATCTCGAGGGGGAAGCCCGCCCCCCAAAGGGGCCCCGTCACAATTCCCCCCCAAACGGCTTCAATCGGGGGTTTAAAAACCCAAAAATTTACAAAACGACAAAAACTCTATAACCAAATCTAGACTTTTTAAAGGGGATTTTTAAAAATTTAAAGTCGATCACCTTGTTCCCCAGGGGTGGTTAATGGACAAAGTTTTTTAAAAATCTTTCCCAGGCGTCGTCCTAACCTTTTTCCAATTCTGTAAAAAAAAAACCGGTCCCGACAGTTTTTCAGGTGCTGCTTTTAAATTACTCGATGTGAATGTACAGGTCACAAAGGTGATTGGGAAAAAATTCTTGGTTTATTATCACTTTTGTGAAAAAAATGGCAAATTTGGCAACCCCCACTTTAAACAAGCCTATCCCTTAAGCAAAAGCAAAAACAGCTGTGCTGGGTTTAAAGGCGTTTGCCGGCCCCAATTTAAAAATGTTTTTTCTCACTCTTCCAACTAAATTTCACATAGGTTTGACGTATCCCTTTAACATCTGGTCCCACCTGGTCCCACCTGGTCCCACCTGGTCTCACCTGTCCATCTTTAGGGACTGGGGGGGGGGGGGGGGATCAGTCTCCAGGGCACATAGGGAGGCAAAATAGAGTCCATAGGGGTTTGTGCCCCTCCTTACCCCACCTGAGAGGGAGTCTAAAAATTCTTTTCGGGGAGCCCAACTATTTGTTTTAATTTAGGTTACATCAAAAATGATCTAAAGGTTAAATTTTTTTTTAAATTTATTTTTTTTTTGGGGTCTTTTCCCCGGGGTTTTGGGACCATTACTTCAGGGACTCAAATCTCGGGGAAAAAACCGTGGGGGAAACATCTGGTTCAATGAGTTTGGGGGAGGACGACTTCACGTGTAAACTGACCCGGCCTGGAATCAAACTGGCCCTTTGCAAAAAGAAATGTAGGGGTTTAGGGTTAGTGCACCTGAGGGTTTTAAATAAATCCCAAGGGGGGGAAAACTGTAGAGTCTTATTTAAAGGACATAAAAAGAGACTTTTTTTTTTTTGTATGAAATTTAATTTTTCCTGGTTAAACCCAGATAAAGGAAATGTTTCATATTGGTTTTGGTCTAAAATCTGGTTCCGGGGCCCTTTAAAAATAATGTAAACTTGTTTTTGTAAACTTTAGAACATCATCGCTATCACATTAGAAACATTCAGACACTTTCTTCTTCAGTTGTGTTGGGGGTTCAAGAGAATGGATAAAATGAAGGCCCTGGTCAGCATTTTGAGGCTTTTGTGTTTTTTTGTCTAGGGAGGAGGGGGTTTGGTCGGGACTCTCCTACGAGAGGGGGGGAAGGGTTTCCAGTTTGGGGAATTGACGCCGTCTACGCCGTCGCTCACGCTTCCCACAACATGCACCGGAATGTGCCCCGGGCCCGCTCTGGAGTCTGCGGGGCAAATGGACCCAGTGGAGGGAAGGGCGCTGCTCACCTACATCAGAGCTGTCACCTTCAACGGTAAGAAAAGGACAAGAGCAGGGAGACCCGGGGACATGACAGGGACATGAGCGGGACATAACAGGGACATGACCTGGACATGAGCGGGACATGAGCGGGACATGAGCAGGACATAACCTGGACATGGGGGGGCCCTGACCGGGGACTTTGACAGGGACATGCCCGGGTAAAACCGGGGGAAGGCCCGGGCATGAGCAGGACATGGCGGGACAGGGACTGGGACAGGGACCGGGCAGGGATGGGACTTGCCGGGAAAATTCAATTTGGGCAAAGCCTCCTTTTCACCCCCAAAAAACCATGGGGTCTAATCTCAGTGGTGGGACTGTGGGAAACAACAGAACACAGGCCACCTAGGGGTTTGGGAGGAGTTTTTCCCGATGATGAGGTACAAGCCTTTACAAGGTGCAGGTAGGATACGTGGTATGTAAACCCTTTAAAAGGTTGGTTTAGTTTAAAAATTTTAATGGATTGAAATTTGGGGAAAAAACGGGTTCAGTTTTATGTAAAAAAACAAAAAAAAAAAATCAGCTTCCCCCAAATTAAAATTTTTTAAACACCCCTTTAAAAAATAAAATTTAAATGTAAAAAATTTTTTAAAATTTTTTTTCATAAACCCAGATTTTAAAACAAATTTTAAATGCAAATTACAACAGGGGAAAAACTTTAGGAAACTGAACAAACTAAAACGAGTGAGGTTCAGGTTCAGGTTCAGGTTAGGTTCGGGTTTTTGTCGTGTCTTTTTTAAATGTTTATGAACCAAAGGTTAAATTGAGGGAGTTTGGTTTGAGGGTGTGGCCTTTGTTGTACCTCCAGAGCCGAAATGGCCGGGAAATCAAGTTTCAGAGCAGCAGCAGCTTAGACTTTCAAATCCAAAATTTTATAAAGCGAGACGTGAAGCTTTCGGGGAATAGCAGGGGATTTATCTTTTGCGCCGGCCCCTTTCTCCCTGCCCGAAGCCTCGTCCTCCCCGTGAATTTTTAAATTCAGATAAAAAGGTGTGCTCTTTTTCAGGGGGCTGCTGTATTTTAGGGGGTTTTGCCTTTTGTCAAAACTCGTGTTTGACTGAAAAAATTTAGAAAAGAAACCTGAAGACTAAAAAGCATCGGAGGCCCTTCAGGCGGGGTTTCTAAACTAAACATGAGCTCTTTAAAGCACTGTGAGGCTTCCTCTTTTTAGCTTTTGCCTTTGCTTTTTAGCATGATTTTTAAAACTGCAGTCGGACTTTGTTGTAGTTTTTGTGCCAGTAGAAAAAAATTTTTTTTCCAATGATAAACCAAAACGGGGATCAGGGGAGGGGGCCCCATGTTGGTCGGGTTTCACATGATACAGGGACGTTTTAAGGAGTCGCGGTTGGGGTTTTAAAAGCCCGGTTTCCGGGTTTCCATTGTGTCCCTGTTGTGTTGTGTTGTGCAGTTTGTTTCAGACTCACGATGATGCTTTAAATTGCATTTTGTTTTGTTTTCTAGGGAACATGTTGTGTGGGGTTTGTGTGTGTGTGTTTTTGTGTGTGTTTTTGTAAATTTTTAAAAGTGTTGAAGCTGCTCAAGGGGAAAACCTTGTAGTTTGGTCTTTGGTCCGACCCGTGTGCTTCGTTGTGCCCAAAACGGAAGTGCTGGTCGGTGTTCTCCTTCTCTTCCCCTGTCGTCGGGCCACGGTTTAGCCCCTCCCCCTCCCTCCTTTAGTTTTTAATGGTACCTGTAAAAAATGTTGTTTAAATTTGTAGTTTTGGAGGCGAGGCTCTCGGAATTGGAAGTACGGCTCCGAAACGTCCAAAACCCAATAGCTGGGCCAGCCCCCTGTAGCCAGTGCGGGCCGACCGAGGGGCGCTCCGGTTAGAAAAAGCCCCTGCTACTGTCCCCCTGCGTTTCCCTTTTAGCATACCCCCCCTTTTGCATACCCTCCTGCTAGCTGCCCCTTTTTGAGCTCCTGACCCAGCCGGGAAACCCAGGGGCAGGGGGGTGACGGTACAAAGGGAAAAGCTTTGTCTTCCCAGGCCCACGGGCCCCAAAACCCGTTTTCACTTTTTCAAAAACAGATTTTCCCCACTCG
The DNA here is from genome assembly GCF_022458985.1 of Mugil cephalus. Taxonomy (NCBI): domain Eukaryota; kingdom Metazoa; phylum Chordata; class Actinopteri; order Mugiliformes; family Mugilidae; genus Mugil; species Mugil cephalus. The sequence continues at coordinate 27,438,789 of NC_061770.1, forward strand.
GCGACAAAACCCGTTTTAAGAACCCAAAATTGGTAATTGGCGACTCGATTTTGGGGAAAACGTGAAGTTTAGGGGAAACCAGCGACCATTATTTTGATGCATTCCAGGGGCCCCAGGCGGGGGGACCCCAAAACTTATCTCAAACTGCGGGCCCAAAGGGCTAAAAAGAAAAGGGCTAAGGCAAAGGGGCTAAGGCCTTAATTAATGGTTACGAATTTTTTTTTTATTCACTCAGGCCCCCCCCTTTTTTTAAATTCCAAATTTTTAACTAAATTTTCGGAGGTCCTAAATTTTAATGTTAAAATCGGTGTTTTAATTTTGTAAAACATGGGGACCCCTTGTAGTTTTTTTGGTTTTCCTCCCCAATTTGCCCAGTGACCAAAATGTATAGTCGCATGTGGTCATTCCACCGTTTGGTTATTTTGGTGGTTTTCACCCAACGACGGGGCCCCTACGTTGTTTAATTTGGGAAAATCTTTCTGGGGAAACCCTGGGCTGATTAGACAAAGTTGGAGTTCTTTCCCCCCTTTGGGGGGTTGTTTTTCTTTATCTTGGGAAATTTTGGCCCGATTTTATTAAAAACCCAAAAACCAGGACAACCCAGATTTCAGACCAGGAGGCAGGGGTTGCAGCCCTTAAAAGCCTTTCTGCTGTTTTCTATTACTGTTTTCACACCCAAAACCCCAAAAAAACCCCCAATAGATGTCCCGGGGTTTTTTTTTTGCTCCCAGTTTTTTTAAATGGAAAAAATAAAAAATTAGAGGAGTTATTCATGGGAAACCTTGAAAAATTCAACAAAAATTCACTAGTACAACAGAGCAATAAAAAAATTTAAAAGGGTGGTCTTTTGAATGTCAGGTCTCTTTTCATCTAAATTCTTTCAGGGGACCAAATTTAAAAAATGATCATCAATTGATTATTTAGTTTAAATGAAAGGGGTTTGCAGGGGGGGATGAGTAGTCAGTTTTTGGTCCACGCCGCCCAATCATAGAAAACTATCACTTTCCTGGAGGCACAGGCCGAGGAGGGGAAGGGGGCTGAATCTTCCACTCTTTTTTAAATGTTTTAATTTCCTTTGCCCTTTAAGCAAAGTTTAAAAATTCGTTTGAAAGCCTCCTCTTAGTTTTGCTCTTCCAGGACTGGAAAACACAAAAACCCAATTCTCTTTGTTGTGGTGTGTCCCCCAAACCTGTTTCCTTACTCGGGAATTTTTTAGCGGGAATTCTCTGGTTTCTATGGGGTTTTAGTGCTTGGGAAACGGGACAAAGGAATTTTTGTAGGTGATTTTAAAAACCCAATTTTGTTTTTGGGCAGGGGCAGTCTTTTAGCTCTTCTTTTTTTGTCTTTATTGACTAAAATTGGCTTTTTTTCCAGAATGTAAAGGGTTCAATTTACTGTTTCAATCGCACCTTAGATCTTGTACTAATTTTTGATAGAAATGAAGGTCTAACCTTTATATTCTCACAAACCCCCCTATTGTCCCATCATTCTTTTTAAACTTTTTGAATTTTTTAAGTAATTACACAGAAATTGGAAAGACATTTCGTTATGGTAGACATTATTGATGATGCTTGACTAGTTTAAAAGGGAAATTTTAATCCCTTTCCAGTATTTCCCTTTCAGTCCCCTTATGTTAGTGATTGGATTTCAGCAACCACAATCAAACTCCTTTCCAAAATAAAATTATTTTTTTGGGACAGCCCCGACGCATCGCTTAGTACAACCCCGGATTTGTTGCTCCTTTTTAAAAAAGAAGGGGGTAAAGGAAAGGGGGGGCAGCTCCTGGTAAAAATTCCAGTGGAACAGTTCAAGGCTGGAAAAAAATTTGGGAAAAATTCCACAAATTTGAAAAAGTCCATAGCCTGGAAGATATTTTTTAACAACTCTCCGTAAGTTTTAGAAAGCGTATTTTTTTCCCATGTTAAAAGGGAAAACAAAAACCCCCCAGTTTTTCTTTTCAGCTGTAGCCGGCTGACAAAGAGTCACAGTCTGTTGGAAAATTTTCCCTTTCAGCCCCTCAGCAATAATGATTTTCATGGCTTCTTCACTGTTTAAAATTGTTGCATTAGAAAAATTTAAAAAATTAAAATTAAGCCCCCTTTCCCACCTGTCAAAGATGAAAGAAGGGGGCATTGGGAAACCTCTGAAAGGGATAAAGTCAATTTTTTGGTTTCCCTTTTCCCCCTAATTGTTCTTCCTGGCTCCTTCATTTTATTTTCCAGATTTTTAAACCCAATCAACTTGTCTTTTTGGACCCCATCCCAACTATTTGCTAAAGGGGGTTTTATCCTTTAAATTAAATTACCTCCATATTTAAATAAGTTAAACTTATCTTTTTTAAACAGGAATTTGTGCCCCGTTTTTTAAAACGGCTGAAATTTAAAACCATTTTTTTAACCCAAACCCACTCTTGCCCCAAGATGTTTTACCCAAATATGGGCCAAATTTTCCCATCCTTCCTTTTATCTGTAAAGTTTGGGAAAAGGGGTTGTTTGGAGGGGGTTTTCATTCAGGTTTTAGAGTCATCATAGCACGAAACGCTCTGGTTAAATTTCCCAAATTGATCTCCTCATGGCTTCAGAAAATGGACTTGTTTTAAATACTTGTCCCTGCTAGATCTTAGTGCTGCATTTGACACTTTTTAATCAAACTTTACAATATTCTATTTACAGAGACTTAAAAGTGTGATAAAAGATTACGGGAAAACTGCATTAAAAGGGTTTTTAAAATCATATCTGTCAAAACGGGTTTTCCGTTTGGGCCCAATGAAAACAAACCCCTCTTCTACATTTTTCCCAAAGGGGTTAAGTTTTGGGTTTTTCCTCAGGGTTCTGTGCTAGGCCCAATTATTTTTCACATTTTTCCTTTGTTTCCCCTTGGGAATATTATTTTGTCACACCGTGGTGGGGGTGTCTTGTTTTGGGGGTTTGTTTTTTTCCTGCCCTTTTCCCTTTTTTATTTTGAAAAGAAATTTTCCTTCGTTTCAGGTCACTTCCCCTTTTCCTAATGTGTCTCAGTGGATTTTTCCCCCCTGTTTTTCCTGATTGTGTCCCTGTCCCCTATTTCCCTCCATGTGTTTAATTTGTCTGTTTTTTCCCCTTGTCTTGTGCCAGAGTGTCATCGTCCTAAACCCTTTTTTCCCGTGCCTTGTTTATGTCTTCAATCATAGAAGTTTTCAAGAAAAGCCTGTTTTTTCCTCTCGAAGGGGGAGTTTTTTTTTTTAAATTTTCCTTTCCTTATTTTTGATCTTCAGTCCTGGGGTTTTTCCCTCCTTTGGGAGTGTTTTGTGTTTTTTTGATTTGTTTCTTTGATTTGGTTTTCCCCCTTTCTGGGAGTTTTCGTTCTCAGGGGTTTCAGATTAGGGGTCTGGGTTTTTTTGTGGCCATTTGTTTGCCCCCTCTTTTGGGGGATCTCTGGAGAACCCAAAATTTAAAGCCTTTTGTCTTCTCTGATTCTGAGTCCTGCTTTGAGCCGGGCCCTGACATTTCATTTGGGCCCCAGTATGGACTCGAGGGGTTGACCAGTTAAGGGCCCCACGCTCACGGACCCGACTCCCCCCGCCGGGGAGTTTCGGGTTTGGGCGGTGGTCACGCATTTGGGGTAAAATTTTTAATCCAAGGTGCGGTTCTGTTTGGGAAACCTCCCCAAAAAGGCCCAAAAAACCCGCCAATTGTGGGAAAGCCTCCAGTCAGGGCCCATTTTGCTCCTGTTAGACCTTTTCCCCTTTTCCCGGGAAACGGGGTTGGGCTGGCACCCCCGGAGCGTTTTTCCCGGAGTCCAGGATTTGAAAGGCTTTTTTCATGGCTTTTGCCATTTTTTTTAAAAAACATTCGCCCCTTGCATTTACCCACAAGACCCGGCCCGGGTTTCCCCTTCAGATGTCTCACCTGACCAAAAAGGGTGAGGCGTGGGCCAAGGGGAAATTGGGAGGTGATCTCCATGTGAAAAACCTCGGTTTCCCCCTTTTTAAAACGCTCTTCAGAAGCTTTTGATCTGGCGTAAGGACAGAGAGAAAGTGGGGAATTTGAGGGGGTTAAAAGCGGGGAAAGGGACTCGGTATGCGCCCAAACGCCTTTCCGTTTCCCGGGAAAACCCGGGCAACGGAGAGCGGATGGAACTCCACAGCCCTCAATGGGCTTTTTGGAAGGCTGTCTTTTCCCATAGGAAGCAAACTGGTGCCCTTGGACCTGCCTGCGGCCCTGGATTCCTCATCCCCCCTTTGTCATCCGGAAAAAAACCCGGGGATCCAAAGGGAAACTCCATCAGCATCAAAAGGGGCCCCGGCCCATCGTCGGAGTGGTCCCGGAAAAAACCGTTGGGTTCGGGGTGGGGAAAATAAACCCCGGGGCCCGACCCAAAAGTCCTTCTCCCTTCCACGGAAAGGAGGGGCGGGGAAACCCATGCAGTTGGGTCGGCCCCAGCTCACCCAGGGGGAACGAAAAACGTGTCTCAAGGAGGGGCGTTGTTTTTACGTGGAGAATTGGACTTTCGGGTGGTCCCCCCGCCCAGGTAAAGGGCAGCTGGGGAAAGTGGCAATTTTCTCAACCTCGGGTTTTCCCCTTCACGCTTTTTGACCGCCAAAAAGGGGTTAAACACAACATACAGTCATGGAAAATAAAATTTTTTAATTGACTCTGGGGCTGATGGGGATTTTAAATTTGGGACTGGGGATTAGCCAAAAAAACTGATTGGGTTTAAATTTTTTTTCTCCTGTTCTTTTCTCTCTCATCTTCTCTGGGTTTTCCCCGGTGGGCTTCAGCAGAGGGGTTTCCCCCTTATGAGCTGGTTCTGCTCCAGGGGTTTTTTCCGGTTAAAGTGAGTTTTTTTCCCCCCCGGGGGGCTTGGAGGTTTCCGGTGGCTTTTGGGAAGCGGGCTTTTGGGGGATTTGTATTATTTGGGGTATTAAATTTAAAACCGGGAAATTGGGTTTAAATAAAAAGGGCAACCCCAAAGGGCCCTTTAAAGAGATTTTAAAAACCCTTTCCATTGCCCTTACCATTATCGTTTGAAAATTTGAGGCACTTTTAAAGTTTGGGGTTTTTTCATCTTGTGACTGCTGGCAGGTTTTTTTAAAATTGAAGTAAAAAAACATTTTTGTGTTTATGGATTAGACCGAAGCAAATTAAAAATTTACCCCAAAAAAAGGAAATTTTGAAGAAAGGGGATTTTGAAAGTTTCTCCAAAGTGTTTTTAAAATTTTATATTCGAGGGCCCCCAGTCTGGCCCCGAGTTGCAGAAGGCCCGGGCCCGCCTGGCTTCCTGTCCCTCTTGTTCTCCCATGCGTTTTTTTTTGGGTAATGTAAAATTGCCTTTTTTTTTTCTCCCGACAGAAAAAATTTGCAGCGCCACTTTTCTCGTTTGTCTTTTTATTGCCCGGGACCCATAATAAAAAAAATTCTCGGAGTAAATTTCACCAAAAAGGGCTAAAAAACCAAAAGTTAAAAGGGGTGAAGAACTCTGGTCTCTTTTCACTCAATTTAAAAAATGGTAGATGTCTCGTGTACGTGGCCCAAAAAAGGCACTTGTAACTAACAGCCAAAAAATTTAAAAGCAGAAAAAAAAGGTTGGAGGCAATGGCACCATGTTAAAAACCCCCACTGGAGGTCGGCAGTTTCCCTTTTTTTTTTTTTTGGGGAGGGTTTGTATAAAAAAATTCCACTGTTTGGGGGGGGGTCCGTTTCCCCAGTTTGTCTTTTAATTTTCCCCACTGTGGGGTGGGCTGGTTTCTCAGTCCCTTTTCCCGTTTTATACACTTGACCCCCAATTGGGTAGAAAGTTTTTGGGGTCAGCTCGGTTTTAAAAATCAGTTTATTTTCATTTTATGGAGTAAGCAAGGGGGGTCGAGTTTTCCTAGTCCGGGTCAAAAGGTTTCTGGAAAAAAGGGGCTGTGGAGGGGGCGGGACAGCCTTTTTCCCTTGGGTTTTGGTCCATCAGGAGGTCCTTTCTCTTCCAGGAAAACCTTTGCCTCAGAGCTCCAAAAAAGTTGTAGCAAAAAATCGGGTTGAGCGTAATTTCCCCGCAGGACCCCCGGGCCCCCGCATCGCTCAGCGGGCCCCACCGCATTTCCCCCAGCTCTGCAGGCCCCAGGATCCCGGTCCCGGCCCCCGCGCCACCCTTTAGGCCCGGGGGGGGCCCTTTGGGGCTGACATCCCGCCCCGGGCTCTGTTTATCCCGTGGCCCTTTAAAAACCAGTGCAAAAAGTTAGGGCTTTTGGCACCTTTTTTTAAATTAAAAAAAAATTCCGGGGGTTTAAAAAAACCCTGATAAACGGAGGCCCAACCCCCTTTAAATTTAAAAAATTTTTAAAACGCGGGGTTAAAAAAAAGTGCCTTTTTTCCCTGTCCCAAGTTATTTGCAAGGGTTTAGAAAAGCGCTGGGGCCCCATCCCCCCAAACTAGATTGCCGGGCCTGGTTTAAATACCTTTTTTATAAACCCGCAATCAAATTTTGGTTCGGTGGCAGGTTTGGGTTTAGGCCCTGTCCCCCCTTCCCCTTGGGGTTTTTTAAAAAACCCCCCCTGTGGCACCCCAAAGGAGGGCCCGTCCCCAAAAAAAAAAATCTATTTTTTTGTTGTAGTTTTTGTAGTAAGGGCTGATGGGGGTCTATAATGTTTAAAAAGGTGCCAGAGTTTTAGGGTGCCACAGGTTGTTTAAACCGGACCCTACCCCTAAAGCATTTTGGGGGGGGCGGGCCCTTTCCATTTTTCAAGTTTTCCCCCAATTTTTTTTGTAACGTTTCCCCGTTCTTCGGACCCGTTTTCTTTTCCCCAGAAAAACCCCCCAGGATTTAAAACCAATCTTTTTCCCACTAGTTTTTTTGGGGAAAAACCGGGGGACCCCATGCCACTTTCCGACGCAAGGGGTTCACCTTTTAAACCCGTTTACCCCCGCTGCCGACCATTTTTAAACTTTTTAAAAAATGTTTTTTTAGCCTGTCTGGGATCCCTCTGGCTTCTGATTTAAAAACCCCCCATCATCTGCATAAGCTTTATTTAAAACAATTTTTTCCCCTTTAAAAACCCGGTAAAAACCCGTCCTTGCATGCGGAGCGTATTTTGCCCCAAAGGGGGGGTTCTAGGGGGAGTGCTTTGAGGGTCCCACCCGAGCCCCACCCTGGTCGGACCCCTCTACACAAATTAAAAGGGGGCCACAGTTTACCATTTAAATTCAGCACCTTTAACCTCACTGTTAAAAACCTTGAAACTTAGTTTGAACCTGGCTGAAACCCCAAATTCCCCCAAAAGCCTCCGAGGAAGCCGTGTTCAAAGCGGTCAAAAGACCGTGTCTTTTAAACCAAAGAGTTTTGGGGAGCCCCCAAAAAAAAACTCGAATTAGGTAGGGCTTTTTCTTCCTTGGACCCGCCGGGTCACAATAGTCTTTATCCCGATGGATTACCTGCCCCCTTTGCCCATTCCGGGCCCTTTTGGCCCAAAGGCCTTTTGGGCAGAAACTTGTAATCCACACATAGCAAGAAAACAAGGCGGGCCCGTTTTTAATGTCCTGTAGGTTTCATTTCTTTGGGGGGGAATGTGGGACGCCCTGCGGCGGGCACTGGCATGGAAAACCCGAGGCCAGGGCTTTTATTAAAACACCTTAAATGTTTCCCTTTTGAGGATGTCCCGAAAAGGGTTTAATAAAAACCCCCGTTAGGCCCTCTATGCCCGGGGTCTCCGTCCCGGGATGCTTTGCAGGGCGGCTTGAAGCTCCTGCATCTGGCAGCCTTCAAGGGTGGGGGTTGGTGTTTTTGGAGACCTGAGGCCCGTCCCTTGCAGAACTCCTTTAGACAGTGCGACTTTTCCCCCTCATACTCGGAATGTGAAAAGAGAGGATTTTAAAAATCTAAAGCTCGCCTTCTTTTTCTGGCCCTTGGGTTTAAAGCTCCTGGCCCCGTTTTCTTTCCAGCAACGAAAATGGTTTTTCGTCTCTGTCCCTTTTTTTTTTTTTTAGACTAAAGAAGTACCCGTAGTAGAGGGGAGAATCCAAATTTCCCGTGTTTTTCTGGAATCGGGGGCCCGGGCTGGGCACCTTTTATTTTTTGTCCGCAGGTCGGCTAAAGCCCTTTTTTTTTTCTTTGAGGATTTTTAAAATATCCTCGTTCTCCTGGGGGAAACCCCTCATTTTCTCTAGTTCCAAAGATAAACACTCTAGGTCTTTCACGAATTTGGTGATGTCTCGGGTAACGTTTAGGGTTTTTGTGTGACAGAGAAGTTTAAACTCAGTCTTTCCCCTGGGCCCACCTTTATAAGACTACTAAAATTTAGTTTCCTCTGTCTTTAAAAAAAAAGCCAAAAAAAAATAAAAAAACCCCCCTGAACTTTTTATCAAGTGTTAAAAACTGAATTAAAAATTTCCAATTTTGCACTTTTCGGTAAAATGTTCCTAATTTAAAAAAAAGACAAAAAAAACAGGGGAATGATCTGAGAAACCCGTGGGGACAATTCTTTCAAAAACTTTAAAAATATTTTAAAATTTATGTTTAAACAAAAAATACGGGGAAGTTCCCGGTTTAGGAGATGTACTCTCTCTGAGGTGGGGGCCCCTGTGTACTGTCTGCTGTCTGCGTGCATCCTCCCCCCACAGGGCCACCAGGCCCTGGAGTGGACCAGCTTTTCCTCAAAGCATGCTGGGTTTCTGGATGGGCTTGCATGGTTACCATTTAAAAAACGCCCCTTTTTCAGTACAGTTAAAATCCCCAAACCCGGAAAGAAATCCCCCGAGGAAACGCTATTAAAAACAAAAATTTATTTTTTTTAAAAAAAATGCTTCCCCCTTTTGGGACTGTTGGTTGGAGGTAAAGGTTGTTTTAAAAAAAAGCAGTAAAATGTTCTAACCCAGCTTTAGTTAAAAATAACCCCCTCGATTAGGTGCTCGACCCCCGTGAGTTGGGGGAGAAATCCTGGAGAAGAGAAAGCCCACCCCCTCCACTCAGAGTTGCTGCCCGGACTTAAAATTTGGCCCCCTTCCCCCCCCCTTCCACTTCCCCCCCCCCGGTCTTTTCTTCTTTTTTTTAACCATTAAAATCACTACGCGTTTTTCCCTTGTAGATACATGAAAAACAATGCCCTTTTTATTTTTGGTTTTGTTTAATAAATGGTGCTCTTTTTTTCACCTCTCTTGCTCCTTTTAAAATTTAAACTGCCCATTCTAAAAATTCCATGTTTAAAAAAAAGAAGGAGAGCAAAATTTTAAAAAACCAATTAAAAATTTGTTTTAAAAAACCAAAACGGGTTTTTTAAGGGCATCCCTGTTCTTTGTTTTTTTCCTTTCAAAACAGGGTTTTTGTAGTTTTTAAAAATTTCCCGGTCTGTGATGCCAGAAATCCCTTTGGCTCAAGTGGAGTCTGGAGACTATAGAACAATGATAAATTTAGGGGAAAAAAATTTTTACTTTGAAAAACCCCTTTTTGGTTTTTTGTCTGTTTGGGGAAAACATTTTAAACATTCTGCAGTGTTTCAGTTCTCTTGTGATGCTACTCAGGTTGAAAAACCCATCAATCACTGTTATCTGACACACTCCCCCTCTAGCCCCCTTTCCATCGTTTTGCACCTGCCCCCCCTTTCCCAAATTTTCCCCCCCTTTACTTGTTTTTGGGGCCCCATTGACGGGGTTCTTTTTTTTCCTCCTAGCTTATGAGCAGGTTTTTGGGTTTGTGATGGGCCCCTTTTTCTTTCCCTTTCGCCTCCTCCACCCGCTCATGCTTTCGTACTTTTCTTACCCCCCCTGTTCACCTCCTAAAACTGCCTTACCTGCCCTGCAATGGAGGAGGGGGAGGAGGAGGAGGGGGAGGAGAGGAGGAGGAAGGTGTGTGTGTTTCGATGATCAGACCTCAGAGCGGCAGGCGTCTCTGATTTCCCCATAGGGGCCAGTTCATCCAGATGTTTAGCTTTATAACTGATAATTGTGTGTGGTGTGTGTTTTTGTGTGTGTTGAAACCCTGTCTTTTTTTGTCGTTTTATGTGTTTATCTTAATTTAAATCAACTCCGTTGCCTGTAAACGGTTACCTTGGTTACCCGGCCTTGCCCCGGGGTTCCGGGGGGACACTCGCATCTGTCTGCCCCCCGAGACAGGGTCCATGTTTTCAGCCCTGGGGGCAGAAAGTGAGGGAAGAGGGACGAGTGTTTAAATCGCTGCGGTGAAAAAAAAAAAAACCCCGTCAACCCTCTCAGGGTGTGTCCTCAAGTCCACCCTTTCCCCCCCTCCCTCCCCCTCCGCCCCAGCAGCACTCCACGCTGTTTTCCATAGCGAAGAGGCCGTCCCCGCCCGCAACACAAACACCAGCATCAGGGACCAGGGCCAGTCTTTGGAAATTCCCTGTCCGTCCCGTTCCCCCCACCCCGGGGTCTCCCAGCTGTTCTGCTGCCCGTCCAGAAAGGGCTGAGGGCTCCACTCCCCCCCAATACTTTCCCTCCTGAACACCCCCTCTGGTTTCCCTTTAATTAATTATTCACAATGGGGAAACCCTTCCCCTAAATTTATTTTATTCATTATTCATTATTTATTCATTCATTCTTGAATTTTAAATTAAATTTAAATTTATCGTTAATTTAATTTTCAGATTTAACTCCAATTTAAAGTTTGTTGTGTTTTAATTTAAAATTTTCCCCTTTTCTGGGCCCCAAACGCTCCTGGTTGGGGGGGTCAGCTCCTGGGTTTGGGGGTCAGTCCTGGGTTGGGGGGGTCAAGGGGTCCTGGTTGGGGGGGGGTCGCTCCTGGTTTGGGGGGGGGCAAACTCCTGGTTGGGTGGGGGCCATCCTGGTTTTCCCGTTTTTGTTCCTTTTTTCTTGAAACACTAAAAACCTACGAAACACATTGTCAGGGAGAATCTTTTTTGTATTTTGGGTTTTTACCTGCTGCTCAGTCCTCAGTTTTTTGTTTATGAAAGGTTTTATGGTTTTAAAACAGAACCCCAATGTGGGGGAAAAGATTCAATAGAAGAGTAGATCCCTTTCTCTGATCTTAATTTTTACCCCTTATATAACTTTAGTCACTTTTTGTGTGGGTTTTTTATTTTGCTTTTTTAGTAAGGGGCTGCCCACAAAATTAACCCCATAATGACTATAAATTTTTTTGGAAAACTTGATGTTTTTATAATTTGATCCAGCAGAGGCGCCAATGTAATTGTTTTAGTGTTTAGGTTTTTCAGAAAGTTTTAGCTTCTCCATCTTTCCCTCATCTATAAAAACCCCCACATCCCCTGCAAATTGCCAAAAGAAAACCCCCACGGAGAAGTAATTTGGGCATGACAAGAGAGGGAGTTTATACTGAAAAAATTCTACCTGTGGTAGGTGGGCCAATGGTGATGTTTAGACCCGAAAAATGAACGTTTTCCTTTAAGGGAGATTTTATCTGAAAAAAGGGCTGAAACTAAAAGGGGCATGTAATGATCCAAAATGGGGAAAGGACCATGAAGATGAGGATAGTTTAATGAAATTTCCCAATATGTGAAGAGTGTTTTTTTCCCCGTTTCCCCGAAGTCACGGGGATTTAGTAGAAAAAAATGCAGCAGAAAAGCGCATGCGACTCTCCTCTGAAGGGGTGGTCCGGGCCCGTTCGTTCATGTTTTATTTCTGTTCTTCCCGGTTAGAGACGGGCATGTGACAGGGAAACCCCGGAAAAATGTTTCCCCCCTTCTTTCGTTGTAGTTTTTCATTAATTTTAGAAATAGAAAATAACTTTACGTTGTCTTCATTTTTATTTGGAAGCTTTTCTACGGTTTTGGGGGGCGAACTTTAATAGGTAGGGCAAATGATTGACAGGTTGTAGGCCATTCTCTCTGTTCTTTCGTTTTGTAGTGACATAATTTTTTTATGGTTGATACCCCCCACCCCTCCATGGTTTTATCGTCCCCCTCCCCTCGCTTTGGGTCTTCCCGGGTTTTTTTTAGATCGGGGCGGTGAAAGGACGAGTCGGCGTCCGGGCAGAGACTTTGTGCTTTTTTTTTCAAACTAATTTAAACCCTTTATCTGTTAAAAATTTTTGGACCTTCATAGTATGGTCCCGGGGCAAATTTTTTTACCGGGGCCCAATAAATTTTCCCCTTTTTGCAAATATTTTTTAAAATTTTTCAAAATTTTCAAACCTAATTTGAAGGTTTTTAAAAAGATTTTCCCCCTAAAAAAAAAAGAAAGGATTTTAAACCTTCATAATGTTTCTAGGAAACAGGGAAGTGTATTTTTTAAGTTTTACACAACTCGTTTTTGGTGAACACAGTATAAAAGTCTTTTAATTTTATGTTAAAAAGGGAAAAAAAATTAAAAACTATAATGAATATTTTATATTGAAATATTTTTTTGACCCTGATATTTTTTTTCCCTGATTTTTTTGGAAAAATTCATGATATAAAACTTGAAACCCCCTGTCCTCACTGCTATATCACGGTTTAAAATGCTTATCCTGAACCCTCTTGCATTCAAAAGGGAGAGGGGGAACATTTCCATGTGTTGATCTTCACATGTGTTTACCACTCAAAAAAAACAGTCTTCCCTGTCTCGGATTCCCCCGACTGGAAGCAGCAAACACCTCCTGATCTGTACACTCCAAACCAGTGTCAGAAGCCCCGTGTTGGATTTTAGGGCAATTTTCATCCTGGTTTTTTCCCTTTGGCCATAACGATTTAAAAACCCTTTTTTTAAAAGTTTGTCATTTCAATGGTGTTTTTTTCAATGTCTGGAGGGAAAAAGGGAAAAGTGAAATTTCTGTTTAAAAGTTTCGGGATAGGGAGTGGTCAGTCTTGAGGGTCCTGGAGTCTTTCGAATGACATTTTCTGTTTCCATCCCCCCGCCCCCCGCCCCAAAAGGTTTTGGAAGTGACAACAAAAAAGATAGCCCATTTTTTTGACTGCCCCGCCGGGCTGCCCCATTTCATCAGAGGGATTTATGAATTTTTTTTTTTTCGTTGGTTCACTCATCTTGGAAAAAAAGATCCAGGGCCTGTTGGCATTCAGTCTTTTTCCCCCTTTATGTTTTCCCTCCCCTGCAATTTGGGATATGCAGGTATTTCAGTATTTTGGGATTCCCCTGCTCCCTCAAAGAACCCCGCAGGGTTTTGTGTCTGCGGGAACCTGGACAAATGTTCGGGAAACACAGGGGCAGTTCTCGTGACTGGGGTGACGTGCCCCCCCTTGAACTCTGTCACCCCCTTTCACATTTAAAAAGCCCCCCAACATGACATGTGCATTTCCAATTTTTAAGATTCCCTTAAAAACCACATTTTCCCTTATTTTACCCACACTGGTGGACCCAAATCCATCGAAAAAGATAAGGGCAAATTGACCCGTAACAGCCTCGTGTGCAAAAATTTGTAGCACCTATTTAAAAGTTTTTTATTAACCCAAAATATTTTGATTTGGGATGTATTTTTGGGGCACTTCAGGGGGAAAAATCATAAATTTCAGGCCTTAAAAAAAAAGTGTTTAGGGTATTTTTTTTTTTCGGGCAAAAGTCAAAAAAAAAGTTCAAATTTTTACCCGGAACCGTATGTAAGGGGTTTTTAAAGTGATCTTTGTCACGTTGATAGATTTAAATCAGAACCCGGGTCAGTGGGATCAACAGAAGACAAATGTCTAATGGGACAATTTTGATTCCCCTCTGGTTGACTTTTTCTGAAACGTCGTTTCCCGTCTGTTTTAATGTGAGTAGAAACTAAAACTTTGGTTTAGAAGGGGGCCAAGTATCGTTTGACTGGATCAGAACATCTGATCAAACCCCCTGGGTTTAGACAGCCTGAGGGGTTTGGGCCCGGGGTTTAAAAAGGTTGCAGAGGTTGGGTGGGCGTATCTCATCGTCCAGGGTGCTTTGGCCCTTTTGTGTATCTTTGTTTTTTTTCCCCCCCCGTGCTGTGCATTCGTGGCCTTGTCTCCCTTTTGGTTTTTCGCTGTGTTTTTGGATTACCTGCCGTTTTGCAGGGGCTTTCTGTCCCTTTTAGCTCAAATTCATGTTGTCCCGCTTTCCGAAACTCCTTCCCTTTCAACCCAAAAATTTTTGGCACCCCAGCTTTTGACAAACGGTTTTTTCCTTTTTGACATTTTGAAAGTTCCCCTTCCCGCAGGAGAAAAATTTACATGGCGGTTTACAGCGTAGAGTAAGGGTGCTAAGTTTTTAAAAAATCTTGGGAACCCGTTTTGTCTGGTGTTTACTCAGTGCGTTTACATGCCTTTACAAAAACGAATTATTCCTTAAAAAAGGACTCTAACAGGGAAGTTTTTTTTTTTTTTAAATTATTTTTTAAATTTTTAAAATTAAAAAAAAACAAACCAAAACATAGGAAATGTATATTACCCCAGTTACCTTTGCCCCTTTAAAAAGTCTTTTCCATTCCCTTTCCTCTCCCCTGACCGATCTTTGTTACTTATTATTCTTGTACTTGATTTCGTCATAGTTCGTATTCCAAAACCACCTCCACGTTCCGTTATTTTTTTACCCTTATTTAAAAATTAGTAGAGTTCCCGTACAAATGAAAAAAAAAAAACCATAAAAAAATACAAGGTTTCTTTCAAAATTAAAAAGAAAAAAACTACAAAAAATTCAGTTAAAAAAAAAGAAAAAGGAAAGGAAACACACTGAAAATTAATAGAAAAAAAAAATAACTAAAAAAAAAATGAAAATTTGGGGGTGGGGCTAGAGTTCTGGTTTTTTGCCCGCCTATTAATGACCATCTCCCATCAAAAACATTAGTTTCAGCTGTTTGTCCCTTTCTGGATTTTCTCCTTTATAAAAAACCCTTTTTACCCTGTTCTCCATTGCGTTATGTTTGGGGGGGTGGCTTTCAACCCAAAAAGCTGTTATTGTCTTTTTTTTGATCAAACAGAGGATTTCAGTAAATTTTGAGTTTTTATCCGTCATATTGTCAGGAAAATATACTTTTAAATGTAAGTGCTGGTTCCAGGGGAACGCAATACACAAATTTTGTTTAAATTTTCCCTTTGAATGTTCTTCCAAAAGGGCCCCGTTTTTTTTTTTTCAATCCCGTTTTTTGTGGGGGGAGTCACCCAAACCCGTCCCACTCCCCCCAGCTTGTTTAGTTGTTTTCGCTGTAATTTTTCCCCCTAATTTTAAATTTGGGGGTTTTAAAAAATAAAAAAATCTACACTTTCCAATCAAACTCCCTCCATGTTGGGGGGTTAAATTTGGTTTTGTTTATGTCCCTCTTTGGAGGTTGGGGTGGGTGGGTTGATGGGGTTGATGGATGGATGGATTGGGTTGAAAATTTATCCCCCAAATCAAATTAGGGGCGTCACAGCGGGCCAAATATTTTTGGGGGAAAAAAAAATACAATAGAAAAAAAAAAATGAGGTATTAAAAAAAAAAGCAAAGGGGAAAAAAACAGGGAAAAGGCAAAGGCACTTAAAAAACCAAAATAAAAAGATTTCATATGTTTGGGTAAGGGGGCAGTGGTTTCTGATTTATATGATGGTTTTGTGTTATTGTAACTAAACAGTATATAGTAGTTGTATAAATTTTGTAATATTAAAAGTAGTATTTAATATAAATTTGATTTTAAAAATTTAATTATATAAAAGAGTTTATGATGGTAATAAATGTTTTTTTTCTAATAAGGGAGCAGCTTTCCGTATGTAATAAACATAGTATAATAAAAATAATAACCCAAAAACAAAAAATAATTAAAAAAATTTTAAAAATAATTAAAAAAATAAATTTAAAAATAATAAAAAATAAAAACGCACACAAATTTTATACAAAAGTGTAAAGTGCAAGGGGGCCCTTCATGATCGCAATTTATATAATTTTATATAAACATGTATTTTAAAGCATGTATATATATATAAAAAAAACACCCCACAAGAGGTTATAATATATATTTATATCATTTAGGTATAATATATGATTATAAGTCAGGGAAAAAACGGGGGTCAGGTATTAAAAAGGGTGTCCCGGTTTAAAAAACCGGGGGGACAGGTAGTAACAGGTGTCGGGTAATAAAAAGGTGAAAGGTAGTAACAGGTAGTAAAAAGGTGAAGGTAGTAACAGGTGAAAGGGAATAACTGGGGGGCAGGGGGTAAACAGGTGTCAGGTAGTCCACAGGTTTGTAAAAGGTGTCAGGGAATAAATGGGGGACAGGTAGTAACAGGTGTCAGGGTAAAAAAAGGTAGTAACAGGTGCAGGTAGTAAAGGGTCAAAGGTTTTTCCCCCGGGAGTAAAAAAGGTGTCAGGTGACAGGTAAGTAAAAAAGGTAAAAGGTAGTTACAAAGGGGTCAGGTTTGTTACAGGTGTCAGGTAGTAAAAAAGGGAGGGAAAAAGGGGTCGGTTTTGGAAAAAGGTGAAGGTTTTAAAAAGGTGACAGGGTAGTAAAGGTGTCAGGTAGTAACGGTGTTAGGTAGTAACAGGTAGTTAAAAGGTGACAGGTGTAACAGGGGTCGGGAGTAACAGGGGTAGGGGAGTTAAAAGGGGTAGGTAGTAAAAAGGGGGTTAGGGTAGTACAGGTAGTAACAGGTGACGGGTTTGTAAAAAGGTTTTCAGGTAAATAACAGGTGGGCAGGTAGATCAGTGCAGGTTTTGTTCTGTGTTTGGGGGATCTTTACAGAGGTGGGGTGTTTTTAGAGTCTTATTGCGGTTTGGGAAAGGGAAAGTTTTCCCGTTTCGTTCCTTGAGGGAGAAAGGTTTAATGAGTCGTTTTGGCTGAAGTGTTTTTCGGGTTGTCCGTGTTTTGTAGCGGGGGGTTTAGAGGGATTGTCCATGATTTTCAGCAGCTTTTTGGGAGCATCCCGTTTCCTTCCCCACCCCCTCCAGGGAGACGAGCTTAGAGGCCCAACCAAAACTCTGCCTTCCTGATGAGTCTGTTCAGTTGTTGGTTTTTTCTTTTCCTTTATGCCGGGAGCCCCGGACACCACAGCAAAGAAGATGGTGCTCGCCAACCCGCAGACGGGTAGAACCCTCTGCAGCATCTTGTTGCAGAATTGAAGGGCCTGGAGCCCCCTCAGGAAGAAAGCTAGGCCCTTTTGTAGACGTTCCCCTGTGTTGGTTTGGGCCGTCCGTTTAGTTGGTGTCTTTACAAAGGGTTTTTCCATTCCCGGTGTTTCTGTAGATAAACTCTGTGCTGTAGGATTTTTTAAAAAATTTGTGTGGTAAGTTAAATTCTTTTTTTAAAATTGTGTAAAAAAATTTTTATTGTTTTTTCCTGGGAAAAAATTTTGGGCAATTGGATTATTACTTTTTCTTCCCTTTTTTAAATCCTGAATCCATTTACAGATGGTACAAAGTCTGGGTTCTTTGCTATTTTAAATAGCCGGGGCTCCCCAGAGTTTCCCCAGTTTAGGGTTTTTTCGTATGTGCCCAAAAATTTTTTTGTTCCCCCGAAACCCCTTGTTTCCCCTGAGGGCTTTCCAAGGGCCTCTTGTTAAAAAACGGGGGGTGATTCTAAAGGGCAATTTTGGGAAAAGCTTTTTTCTCCATCTTTCCACCCAATTTTGAAAACTTTTTTCCCCTTTTGGGATCCCCAAATTAAGGCTCGAGTTGTGCTGGGCCCCCTAGTAAATTTTTAAATTTGGGAAATTAAACCCTCCCCCCTCTTCTTTGTGAGAAGCTTCTTGTAAATTTTTAAATTTTGGGTTTTTTTATTTTGCCCTAAGAATTTTGACATGATTTTGTCCCGGTTTTTTTTGAAAAGCTCCAGAGATCACAAAGGGGGAACGGCTGGTTAAAAACAATAATCTTTTTATTATAAACCTTTTTATTCATTTTTTACTGCTTTTACTTTCTCAGCAGAGTCAATGGGCAAAAAATTCCCATCCGGGCCCAAAACATTTTTATTAAAAAATCAATTTCCCCCACAGTTAGCCTCAAAATAGCTGAGGGGGTGTACCGGAGTTTTGATAATTTTACCCAGGGATCTAAAACCCCCTTTTTGGTTTCCCTTTAAAGTGGACCTTATCTTTTTAATTCCCCTGGACAATGTCCCGAGGCATCCAGCTGGTTAATTTGGGTTTATTATTAATCCCCCGATATTTTTCCCCTATTCCTTCAAATTGTCTAGTGAAAAACTGGTATAACCCTGGCGGGCTCCTTTTTATATGTTAGTAAATCGGGCCACAAATAACAACGTTTTGTGTTCTTTTGTCCCCCCTTTTTTATTCCTTCTATGTTTTTTTTGTCTTATTGACTCCCGCTAAAGGTTCAATACTTGCAGCAAAAAAGCAGGGACTCAGACAGTCCCTTGCCTGACTCCTTTTTGGGCAGAAAAAAACTGGGGCAACAGCCCTTTTACTTTGATCCCTTGATTTGGGGTTTTTTAAAAAACCCATTTTTTTTCCCCGTTTATAAATTTTTTAAAAAAAACCCCAAAAAAATCCAAGGGGTTTTACGCAAGAAGTTCCACCTTTTACGTGGGCAAATCCCTTTTGTGGGGCTAGGTGGGGGCAGCCCCTGGTAAGGGGTCGTAGATTTTATCTAAGATTTAATGTTCTCCCCGTAATATTTGCTTTCCCTTTTCTCCCCCGGGGGAACCCAGTTTGATTTTTGCTTTGATTCCCTTTTGATATTTTTTTGTTGATTCTCTGTGCTAGGTTTTCTTGTTTAAAATTTTTAAAACCCCTTTCAGGCGAGCTGACAGGGGCTTTTATCCCCCAAATTTAAGTCGGATCTTTTTCCCCCCTTATGTTGCCCCCAGAAATTATGTCTTTGACCCGGTACAAAGGAAGGGGGTTTTTGTTGACAGAGCATAGTTTAAAACCCCGCACAATATGGTGAAAACTCTTCTGCTAAAATTCATAAAAATTCTCCGGGAAGCCCTCTGTTTGGGCGATTTTTTCTTTTAAGGGTTTTTTTGTTTTTTTTATTGTGATGAAAAAGGGGTTTTTTCATTTCCGTTTTTTTCCCCTTTTGTCCATGTTTTGGGAACCCTTGTTTTTGGAAAAAATTCTTTTGTTTTCGTTCATGAAAATTAGACTCTGAGTCACCCGATAAGGTTTTATAATATTCTGCAAAAAGGCCCCTCCCATCTCTGTTGGTTAGTGATTAGATTGGGGGTTTGGGGCGTCGTATTTTAGTGATTATTCTATTTGTTTGGGGGCTTTTTTACGTTGAAGGCCCAGTAACCAAACTTGCTTGTTACCCATCTCATTTAAAATCTTTGAATTTTTAAAAAGAAGAGCTCCTTCTTTTCTTTATATGTTAGGGTTCCATCTAATTTACCCCCTTTTTTTTTTTAAACTGGGGAAGAATGGGGTTTTTAGAAAGCTTTACTCCAACTCCCATGATCTTGCTTTCTTGTTTTCCTCGATGTTTCAATCGAGCTTTTTTCAGTTTTTGGATGTTAAATTTTTATTATTTTCCCTCTTGTGACTGCTTTTCCTCCCTCCCACAAAGTTGTGGTGAGACGTCGCCATTGTCATTTTATTTGAAAATATTTATTATTAAATGTTGCTTTAGTTCTTTGATTACCTTTCATTCTGATAGGATCCTCACATTGAGTCTCAGTACCTGAAGAAGGATTCGCTGCCCAGCTCACGAGATAGTATGATCGGGGGGCGTGGCACTTATAGGTTATAGATCTATTACTGCAAATTTCTGACTTTGTGTATGTGTTGTTTGGACACACAGAAAAGTCTATCCTCCCGTAACTAGCATGTGAGTTAGAAAGAAAGGTAACGTCCTTTCCTTTAGGGTCATTATGTGTCTCCATGGATCACGTTATTGTCTCTTATGGATCAATAAGGCTAATTCTTTTTAACATTTAATTAGGACTCTGTATTTTTTTGGGATGATTTAAACCATGCACATGCTAAGAACAAGGTTTCAGCCTATTCGTGACATTTTGAGTTGTAGCCCCTCAGCTCTGTTCCTCCTATAAAAACAGGACACAGCGAAGAAGAAACAATGACATAATAATACACATCTCCCTTTAAACTAATATACAACAACAATGAACTCCCAAATGTCCCATCATCAGAGAGATGTGGCGACAGTCTCTCTGGGAACCTGCATCTTCTCAGAGTAATTAATTTGCTACTAACTCAAAAACTGAGGCCCCATTTCACTTCGGTTCAACCAATTGACATTAATATGTATATAAACCAGTATTTAAATCCCACAACTAGCTTTTTTATAATACTTCTTTAAGCATTTTATCAGCGCAGATATTCGATATACTTCAGGATAGTTTTCATTTTAGATGCAGATACTGTCTGGTCCTTACCATCTGTGAACTCAGAGTTCACTGCGTGAGGGCTTGTAGGTCTCGCCTCTGTGATGCTGTGGCTGTCTCCTCTTCCCCTTCTTGGACAGCGTGCCCTGCATTCTCACTCTCTGTTGTTTCTCCCACTCGTCCCTCATCCACATGAATCCCCATGTTCTTTCAGCACGGGTGCAGCTCCTCAATGTGAGTGAATGTCTTAGTCCCTGTTTCCACAAACACCTTCAGTTTTCAGGATATGGAGAGAGGACTTTATGTTTTTTTCTCCTTCTCCTAGTTTCCTCTTTTTCTGTATCTCGTTTAGTATAATCTTGTTGAAGTAGATGGTCCGTCCCTCATGTTATTTTTTGGTTTCTTGCTTGCTTGTATGATGCGGTCTTTCACGTGGTGATCAATGAATGGGGCGATGATGGCTCGCGGCGGGCGGGGGGGGCCGTGCTCTCTATCGGTTTGCATTTAGCAGCGGTGCGCTCTTTCAATCGGATGATGTCAGTCACACATTCCTATGGGTGTATTCGCTCTTTTTCTTGCTCCCTCCGGGTCCCATGTATCCGCATGTTGTTTCGCCTCCACCTGATCCAAGTCGTCACATTTTGCAGTTAACATGGGATCTTGTGTGAGAGAAAGGCGACTGATTCTGTCCAGATGCCCTGTCTTCAGTCTCCCCAACCTTTCTTCCACGTCCACAGGTCTCTGCTCCAGTCCTTTTATATTAGTTGTCTAGTCTCACAGGCATTATTTGTTTTCAGTTGCGCTTCTGTTTGCTCTTGTCTTAACTTGCGTAGCTCCGCCAACTATTACAGGTCTGTCCCCGCCGACAGAAGTCCCTTCTCCGGCATGAGCTCCCTCGCGAGTCTGTTCCTCATGTTCGCGTTTTCTTTTAGACTTGTCTCCAGCTATTTGGTTTATTGTTGTTGTTGACTTTCATTGACAACGTTCCTTGACTTGGTCCGCTTACGTTCCGTTGTATGATGTTTAAAAGAGCCAGTTCAATTGGTTTCTTCGAGAGCTAATTTTTATTCTGTCTTCTCCAACATGGCGCACCGGAACGGCATAGTCATAACAGTGAGGAACTTATGTGACATGTAACACGTTACTCAATTAAAATTGGAGTTCTCATAATCCAAATGAGACACTCAGATATAATGCGTACTGGAATTCGATTTTCTCAGCATGTAGACGTTTAACAGCAGTTTGCAAGGATAGTGTGTGTTTCATGCTCACAACACTGAGCTGGCGGTCTGACCCCGAACCAAAAACTATCCAGAAGAACATCAAGAAGAAGGTAAAACAGAGAGTAGAAGAACCTTTCTTGCGCTGCATGTAAACTGGGACAGGACTGTAGTCAGAAGTTTGAGCATAGCTCCATAAGCTCTGCATGTAACACGCATCTGAGCGTGCCTCGCATCAGCAACCAGTCTCAGTACCAATCCAAGTTATTTCCTGTAATTTATTTACACTTTGACCGGTTTGATTAGTTTTATTCAGTAATGTGTAAAATGATTTACACCTATGTGTGTTGCATGTTTTTAGTCAACTTCATTCTGACTCATCATTAACTAGTTTTAAACTTCTTTTACACCTGTATTTATTAAAATGAACCTCATTTACATGAAGTAAAGAGTTGACACAAACAGGTCAAAACTGACTGTTGCAAATGTTCGGAAATTAAAAGAGAAAACAAATAGAATTAGAAAAATGCAGCATTTACTTAATTTTGTAAATGTGTGCGTGTGTGCGTGTGTGTGCGTGCGTGCGTGCGTGTGTGCGTGTGTGTGTGTGTGTGTTGAGGTGTTGCTGGGTTTTAGTTTAGTTTCCGTTCAGAGTGAGACTGCTGCACCTCACACAAACTGGATGGAACAGGTATGAAAGGATGAGGAAACTGAACGTCTTCCTCTTTCCTCAGAACTGACAGTAGAGACTCACCTCACCAACACCTGTCTGAACCTGTCAGAGTAAAGCTGACACTGTAGAAGTAACATGTCTGTAGAGAAGTGTTGTCAGAGAGTCAGTAGATGATCAGCTGCTGGGACCATTAGTTTGACAGGAAGATGAAGACGTTGGTGGTGTTTGTGATCCTCGTTCATGGTGAGATATCTTCTTCCTGGATCTGATCATCACTTCTGTCTCACATCATTTCTCTCATGTCTGTGTCTTCAAAGAAAGTCAGTGATGACCTGTTTAAACCTTTATTAGTTATTAGTTTGTCTGTAAATTTGTTTATGGTGAAAAAATACCATAATTTGATGTATTCTGTGATGTTATATGTTTAAGCAACTAATGCAAACACAAGGAGGTAACTTCAAAGATTCATTAATATACAGGACGAGATGTTACAATCCCTTGTGCCATGATCTGAGGAAAAACTCCTTTAGAAGCCGGGTCCAACTGGACAACCAACCAGCAGACCAGCGGTCAGCTACTATCTAACCTAGTCAGCAGCAGTAGGTCATAGAGATGATGGGAATGCGACTACACTCCAACCAGACATCTCTTCTAAACACTGCTGTGTCGTCTGCAAATAATGTGACAGCCAGGGTATCTGGCTGAGCAGTCATACGTGAACACAGTGAACAGAAGCTCAGCACACAGCTGTGGGGGAGCCAGTGCTGAGGGTGATGGAAGAGGAGGAGATGTTGTTGATCCTCACAGTCTGCAGCCTGGTTGACAGGAAGTCCAGGCCCCAGTTGCACAGGGAGGAGTTCAGTCGTAAATTAAATTTTTTGAACCAGTGTCTGTGCAATTATTGTGTTGAAAACAGATTGGGGAAGCCCCGAAAAAAATGTCGTTCTGTACCAAACCCCCGGCCAAATCTTTACTGAAATTTGGGCAGAAAAAAACATGATGCAGGGGCCAGGTGCAAAGCAGGGATGTTTTGACTGGAGAGATACAGTGGGGGGAAAAAAAAGTATTTTATTCCCCCGCTTTTTTTTGAAGTTTTTCCCCCTTCCATAGGAAATGATCAGACTCTGGTTTTTATGGTTGTTTACTGGTTATGGGTTAGACAGAATATTTAGTCGAAAATTTCCTAAAAAAAAACCAAAACTAAAAATTATTTAAAATTTTTATGTATTTTATTAAAGGGAAAAAAAAGTATTTTTATCCCCAAGCAACACAAGGGCAGTACTTTGTAGGAAAAACCCTTTTTTGGGGGAAAAACACAGCGATGAGACGTTTCTTGTGTTGGTCACCAGGGGTTTTCACACAGCGCAGGAGGGGTTTTGGCCCCTTTTATCTTTACAGGGCAGTTCTAAATCCTTTTAAATTTCTTGGCTGGGCCCTCTTTGGAAAATCGGAAACTTCAGTCCCTTTCCCCAGGGTTTTTGGGTCGGGGGTTTAAGGGTTGGGGACTGACCCAGGCCCCCCCCATGACCTTTTAAAATGGCTTTTCCTTTAGCCCCCCTTTGTTGTCCTGGCAGTATGTTTTTGGGGCATTGTCTGTTGGAAAACCCCCCACGAGGAAACTTCCCGTGTTCTTGCTGAGGAAAAAAGGTTTTTGTCCAAGATGTTACGTACATGGGTGCATTTTATTGGGGCCCCTAATCGGGGGAAGTTGCCCCCGTACCCCTTTTCTGAAAAAAAGCCCCAAAAAATGGGTGTTTTCCCCCTCCATGCTTAACCGTGGGGATGGTGTTTTTTGGGTCATACTCACGTTTTTTTATCCCAAAAAACGGCGGGTCGAGGGTTAAAAGCCCAAAAAGCTCAACTTTGGTTTCGTTTAGACCCCCAAACACTTTTCCCAAACCCTTTTCCCGAGTCATTTAAAATGTTTTTCCCGCAAACTTAA
>NC_061770.1:27463220-27483220 GCF_022458985.1 Mugil cephalus
CCGGCAAGGCCTGTAACCAAGGTAACCGTTTACATGGCAACGGAGTTGACTTAATTAAGATAAACACATAAAACAGACAGAAAAGACATGGTTCACACACACACACACACACACACACACACACACACACACACACACACATTATTATCAGTTATGAGCTGAACATGAACGTGAACTGGTCCAGATGTGGATCAGAGACGCCTGCAGCTCTGAGGGTCTGATCAGTCGTCACGTCTCAGAGACGGAGACACATTCCTGAGGACGTGTGTCCCTACCACACACACTCCTCCTCCTGCTCCTCCTCCTCCTCCTGCTACGCCTCCTGCTCAATTGCAGGCAGGAAAGGCAGACGAGGAGGTGAACAGGGCAGGTGAGAAAAGTGTAGGAAAGCATGAGCAGGTGGAGGAGGCTGAGATGGAAGAAGAAGGGGCATCAGCAAAGCCAAAACCTGCTCATAAGCGTAGGAGGAAAACAAAGAACACCGTCAATGAGGCAAAAACAAGTAAAGTGGGGGTGGACAATGGGAGGAGGCAGGTGCAGATGGATGAAAGTGGGAGTGAGGAGGAGTGTGTGTCAGATAACAGTGATGCGATAGGTTTCAACCTGAGTAGCAGTCAACAGAGAGAACTATACACTGCAGAAAAGATTAAATGTTTTCTCCAACAGACAAAAAACCAACACGGTGTCAAAGTAGAAGAGTTTTTCCCTGATTTATCATTGTTCTATACGTCTGCCAGACTCCACATGAGCCAAAGAGGAGTCTGGCATCACAGACCAGGAGTTTTTTAGACTAAAGAAACTTGTGTTGAAAGTGAAAAAACAAATGCACAGTGATGATTTAAAAAACTCCAATGTGTATTTTAACTAATTTATTGATTTTAAAAGTTGCTCTCCTTCTTTCTTTTAACATGGATAGTTTTAGAATGGGCAGTTTAAATGTTAATGGAGCAAGAAAGGTGAAAAAAAGAGCACTCATTTATGAATCTACCAGAATGAAACGCATTGATGTCATGTTTCTACAGGAAACGCATAGTGACTCTGGTAATGAAGCAGACTGGAGGAGAGAGTGGGAAGGGGAAGCCATTTTAAGTCACAGCAGCACTCTGAGTGGAGGAGTGGGCTTCCTCTTCTCCAGGAGTTTCTCTCCAATCTCACTGGAGGTCAAGCACCTAATCGAGGGGAGGTTACTTTTAAC
The DNA here is from genome assembly GCF_022458985.1 of Mugil cephalus. Lineage (NCBI taxonomy): Eukaryota > Metazoa > Chordata > Actinopteri > Mugiliformes > Mugilidae > Mugil > Mugil cephalus. The sequence goes on from NC_061770.1 coordinate 27,464,416, forward strand.
TAAAGCTCGGTTTGAGCATTTTACTGCTGTTTTTATCAACCTATACGCTCCAACCAACGGTGCAGAGAGGAAGCTGTTTTTACAAAAAGTAAATGATGTTTTAAATAGCGTTTCCTCTGAGGATTTCTTATTCGTGGGTGGGGATTTTAACTGTACTGAAAATGCACTTTTAGATGGTAACCATGCAGAGCCTCATCCAGCATCCCAGCATGCTTTGAGGCAGCTGGTCCACTCTCATGGCCTGGTGAACATGTGGAGGAGGATGCATGCAGACAGCAGACAGTACACATGGTCCCACCTCAGAGAGAGTAGCATCTCCTCAGCCAGACTTCACTGTATTTATTGTTTTAAACATCATTTTAATACTTTTAAGTTGTGTAGAATTGTACCCACGGGATTCTCAGATCATTCCCTGATTTTTTGTCATGTTTTTAGTAGGAACATTTTACCGAAAAGTGCATATTGGCATTTTAATTCAGTTTTAACACTTGATAAAAAGTTCAGGGAGGTTTTTATTTATTTTTGGCATGTTTTTAGACAGAGGAAAGCTGATTTTAGTAGTCTTAGGCAGTGGTGGGACCATGGCAAGACTGAGATTAAACTTCTCTGTCAGCAGCACACCCTCAACGTTACCCGAGACATCACCAGATCTGTGGAGGACCTGGAGAGTGATATCGTATAACTAGAGACATTGAGTGACTCCACAGTAGAACGAGGATATATTAAAATCCTCAAAGAGAAAAAAATGGCTTTAGCCGACCTGCTGGACAGTAAAGTACAAGGTGCACTGGTCAGGTCCCGATTCCAGAACATCACTGAAATGGATGCTCCCTCTAGGTACTTCTTTAGTCTAGAAAAGAAAAACGGACAGAGGAAGGCAATCCACTCGTTGCTGCAGACACAGGGCAGGAGCTCACTGAACCAAGCCAGATAAGAAGGCGAGCGGTAGAGTTTTACTCCTCTCTCTATACTTCCGAGTATGAGGAGGAAGTCGCACTGTCTGAGGAGTTCTGCAATGGACTGCCTCAGGTCTCCAGAGACACCAACTCCCACCTTGAAGAGCCGCTGCAGATGCAGGAGCTTCAGGCCGCCCTGCAAAGCATGCAGGGACGGAGAGCTCCCGGCATAGACGGCCTAACTGTGGAGTTTTTTAAAGCCTTCTGGGACATCCTCAAAACGGACATGTTAGAGGTGTTTAATGAAAGTCTGGCCTCTGGTTCCATGCCAGTGTCCTGCCGCAGGGCTGTCCTCACGCTCCTGCCCAAGAAAGGAAACCTACAGGACATACAAAACTGGCGCCCTGTGTCTCTGCTATGTGTGGATTACAAGATTCTGTCCAAGGCCTTGGCCAACAGGTTGAGAGGGGCTATGGAGCAGGTAATCCATCGGGATCAGACCTATTGTGTACCCGGCAGGTCCATGGTAGACAGCGTCTACCTAATTCGAGATGTTTTGGAGCTCTCCAGCTCATTGGCTATAGACACTGGTCTGATTTCCCTAGATCAGGAAAAGGCTTTTGACCACGTTGAACATGGCTTCCTCTGGAGGGTGTTGGAGAAGTTCGGGTTCAGCGCAGGGTTCGTAGCTAAGATCAAGGTGTTGTACAGTGAGGTTGAGAGTGTGCTGAAGTTAAATGGTGATCTGTGTGCTCCTTTTAGAGTGTGTAGAGGGGTCCGACAAGGGTGCGCTCTGTCGGGGATGCTCTATGCACTCTCCCTAGAACCCCTCCTGAGCAAAATACGCTCCTGCATGCAAGGACTGGTTTTACCTGGTTTTAAGGAAAACATTATTTTATCAGCTTATGCAGATGATGTGGTGGTTTTTATTAGAAGCCAGAGGGATGCAGACAGGCTAACAAACATTGTTAATAAGTTAATATTGTGTCAGCAGCAAGGGTAAACTGGATGAAAAGTGAAGCCCTTGCTGTCAGCAAGTGGCATGATGGTCTCCCGGTTCTTCCCCAGAAACTAGTTTGGAAAAGAGATGGTTTTAAATACCTGGGAGTTTTTCTGGGGAATGAAAACATGGTCCAGAAGAACTGGGAGAACGTTACAGAAAAGATTGAGGGAAAACTTGAAAAATGGAAATGGCTGCTCCCTCAAATGTCTTTTAGAGGTAGGTCCTGGTTTTAAACAACCTTGTGGCATCCCAACTCTGGCACCGATTAACATGTATAGATCCCCCATCAGACTTACTACAAAAACTACAACGAAAAATAGTAGATTTTCTCTGGGACGGTCCCCATTGGGTGCCACAGGGGGTGTTGTTTTTAACCAGAGAGGAGGGGGGACAGGGCCTCATCCACCTGGCCAGCCGAACTGCTACGTTTAGATTACAGTTTATACAAAGGTATTTAACAGGCCCGGCAGATCTAGTTTGGAGGGATGAGGCCAGCTGCATTCTCAGACGTGCAAATAACTTGGGACTGGATGCTGCTCTGTTTTTAACTGATTTAAAATTTTTAAAGTTAAGTGGGTTGCCTCTGTTTTATCAGGGTGTTTTTAAATCCTGGATCCTTTTTAATCAAAAAAGGTGCTAAAAGTCTAACTCTCTGCACTGGTTGTTGAAGGAGCCACTGATACACAGAGCCAGGCTGGACGTCAGCAGCAGCGTCACACCCGGCCTGATGGTGGCGCTGTGCAGGACCAGGACCCTGTGCCTGCAGCAGCTGGTGGATGCGGTGGGGCCGGCGCTGAGCGATGCTGTGGCCCTGGGGTCTCTGCTGGGATTACGCTCAATCCGAGTAGCTAAATATTTTTGGAGCTCTGGAGGCAAAGGCTTTCTGGAAGAGAAAGGAGCCTCCTGATGGACCATAACCAAGGAAAGGCTGTCCCGGACTCCACAGACCCTTTTCCAGAAATCTACCTGACCCCAGGACTAGGAGACTCGACCGGCCCCTTGCTTACCGTCATCAATGAAAATAAACTGATGTTACACCGAGCTGACTCAAAAACTTTCTACTCCAATTGTGTCAAGTGTATCAACAGGAATGGACTGAGCAACAGACCGGCCACAGTGTGGATGAAAAAAAAGACTAGCTGGGGAAACTGGACCTGGCCCACAGTGGAATGTTTTATACAAACCTCCCCTTAAAAAACGGACTGCCAACCTCCAGTGGAGGATTTTACATGGTGCCATTGCCTCCAACGCTTTTATTTCTGTTCTTAATTCTGCTGTTAGTTACAAGTGTCCTTTTTGCCACGTACGTGAGACTATCTACCATGTTTTTATTGAGCGTAAGAGACTCACAGAGTTCTTCACTCTTTTAACATTGGTTTTTAGTCGTTTTGGTGTAGTTTTCTCCGAGAAGGTTTTTATCATGGGTGCTGGCTATAAAAAGACAAACAGAGAAAAGTGGCTGCTTCCAAACTTTCTGTCAGGAGAAGCAAAAATGGCAATTTACGTTAGCAGAAAGAAATGCATAGAGAACAGAGAGGGACAGGTCAGTCTGGCTCTGTAACATCAGGGCCAGACTGTGGCTCGAATATAGATTTTATAAACACATTGGAGATTTGGATACTTTTAAGCAGCGCTGGTGCTATAAAAACATAATTTGTTCAGTAAATGAAAATGAATTGAATTTTGCACAAGTTTTCACTGGATAATTTATTTTTAATATGCCAAAACATACAAAGTAACACTTTGTAAATATAGTTTGTAACACTACTGTAAATATGCTAAGAATGTAAATAAAGTGTATTTTTAAAAATCAAAATCTCCTCTCGTCTCGTCTCCTCTCCTCTCCTCTCCTCTCCTCTCCTCTCCTCTCGTCTCGTCTCGTCTCCTCTCGTCTCGTCTCGTCTCGTCTCCTCTCGTCTCGTCTCGTCTCGTCTCGTCTCTTCTCGTCTCGTCTCGTCTCGTCTCGTCTCGTCTCGTCTCGTCTCCTCTCATCTCCTCTCCTCTCCTCTCCTCTCCTCTCATCTCCTCTCCTCTGTCCTCTCGTCTCGTCTCGTCTCGTCTCGTCTCCTCTCGTCTCGTCTGGAGGATTAAACCACGGTGTCTCTATTAGTGTATTAGATACATGTCAGGGGAAATGTTTCTAAATCCACCTGTGCTTCACAGTGTCTTTTTTTGGAGGATCAGTTTTTAATTTCCTCCTGTTTAATCAGCATAAACACAATAAATGTTGTTTACTTCAACTTTAAAAACCTGCCAGCAGTCATCAAGATGAGAAACACAAACATTAGTGCTCTCGACTTAAAACAATAATTGGCAGGAACTTAGTGAAGTTCATCTTAACTTGGACGGGACAAGATGAAATGGAGGATGTAACATCAGCATAACGTCTGGACGTCATTTTACAGTGAGTCTGCTGTAATGTTTCAGTGTGAGCCCTGTTATCGTTTTAATAGTGGGTCCTCGGTTTCATATCAGGACTGGTAGTTATTTATTACAGTGTATTTACTCAAATCAAATCAAACTTTTTTATAGAGCACCTTTCATGCATGGACATGCAACACAAAGTGCTTTACACACAAAAACCAAAAACAATTACCCCACCCCCCATCCTCCATACTGCACACACACACACACAGACAAACACACACACACACACACACACACACACACACACACACACACACACACACACACACACAATACTGACAATAGGGAGACATGTGATGACACTGAGGATTGAGGAAGCTCTATCTTTGGGGTCCTCCACTCTGGGAGGAGCCACAGGGGGCGCCAGCACCCAGACCCCCCATATGAGCTGGTTCTGCTCAAGGTTTCTTCCTGTTAAAGGGAGTTTTTCCCTCAGGCTGCTCTGGAGGTTTCAGGCTGTTTTTTGTGAAGCGTCTTGAGACGATTTGTATTGTTATTGGCACTATCTATCTGCCGAAGGCCAGCCGGGTAGAACCAGAGAAGATAGAGAGAAAAGAAGAACAGGAGAAACAAGATAAACTAACTTCTGTCATAGATACAAACATCAAGCGGAAGGAAACATGTAGGATCTAGTAATATAACACATAGCTGATGATCTGTGACAGTTTGTGAGTATAACAGGAATCATGGGCAGGTTGGTGAATAGTTCATCTAGGTAGGAGTGGACACCTGGAGGAGGACATGAAGACTGGGACAGATGTAGTTTATGGAGCTCCACAGGTCTGATACACAGACTCCAGACCATGAAGACTGGGCTGGTTGATGAGGCCACGGCAGCAGATGTAGCTTAGAACTCCACAGGTCAGATATTCAGCCTCCAGACCAGAGACCCTCACAAGAAGATGGAGGGGAGAGAGGGAGACACAGTGGTTAGTAAATTATAAGAGATAGAAAATACAATGATAAGATATTAGAGGACAAGAGCCAGAGAAGAGAGAGGAGAGGACATGTCCTCAGTGCATCGTCCCCCTGCAGCCTAGGCCTATAGCAGCATAACTAAGGGATGGTTAACTCCAGCTCTAACTATAAGCTTTTTCAAAAAGGAAAGTCTTAGTCCTGACCTTAAACGTAGAGACTGTGTCTGCCTCCAGAACCCAAACTGGGAGCTGGTTCCACAGGAGAGGAGCCTGATAGCTGAAGGCTCTACCTCCCATTCTACTTTTAGAACCTCTAGGAACCACAAGCAGACCTGCACTTAGAGATGGTAGTGATCTGTTGGGACAGTTTGGTTCTATGAGGGCTTTCAAATATGATGGAGCTCGGTCTTTCAGGGCCTTGTATGTAAGGAGGAGGAGTTTAAATTCATTTCTAGATTTTAAAGGGAGCCAATGAAGTGAAGCTAATACTGGAGTAATATGATCTCTCTTGCTAATTCCTGTCAGTGCTCTTGCTGCAGCGTTTTGAATCAGTTGGAGGCTTTTTAAAGAGTATTTGGAGCCAGACAGTAACGAGTTACAATAATCCAGCCTGGAAGACACAAATGCATGAACTAGTTTTTCCGCATCACTCCGAGAAAGGATGTTCCTAATTTTGATATTACGAAGGAGAAAGAAAGCAGTCCTGGTCACCTGCTTTATGTAAGAATTAAAGGACATATCCTGGTCAAATATAACACCAAGGTTTTTCACCAAATACGATAACTTCGGTTTTGTCTGAGTTTAAAAGTGGAAAATTACAGGTCATCCAAGCCTTTATGTTTTTAAGGCGCTTGGAGTTTAACCAGCGGAATTAGTTTCATCGGGTTTCATGGATAAATATAGCTGGGTATCATCTGCGTAGCAATGGAAGTTCATGCTGTGCTTTCTAATAATATTGCCTAAGGGAAGCATGTATAATGTGAATAATATTAGTCCTTGCACAGAACCCTGAGGAACTCCATAGCTTACCTTGGTATATATAGAAGAGTTGTTGTTTACATGGACAAACTGGAATCTGTCTGACAGATATGATTCAAACCAGTCTAGTGCAGTTCCTGTAATCTTGATCACACTTTCAAGTCTCTGTAGTAGAATATTGTGATCAATCGTGTCAAATGCAGCACTGAGATCTAGCAGGACAAGTATAGAGACAAGTCCATTATCTGAAGCCATGAGGAGAGCATTGGTAACCAGAGCTGTTTCTGTGCTATGATGAGCTCTAAAACCTGACTGAAATTCTTCATACAAACCATTCCTGTTTAAATGATCAACCAACTGATTGACAAAAACCCTTTCTAAAACTTCAGAGATAAAAGGAAGGTTGGAAATTGGCCTATAGTTGGCTAAAACATCTGGGTCAAGAGTGGGTTTTTTAAGTAATGGTTTAATTACAGCAGTTTTAAAAGACTGGGGCACATATCCTGTTATAAAGATAAGTTTATCTGATTTAATACGGAGGTATTAATTAATGGATAAACCTCCTGGAGCAACTTAGTCGGGATGGTCTAGAAGTCAAGTTATGGTTTAGAATGCAGTAATAACTGAAGTGAGGCTCAGGAAGATCAATTAGAGAGAAAGAATCCAAATACTGACTCGGTACCGACAGATTTTCAATGCCACTGTACTCTACATCTTTGACAGAGGAAGGGTGCTCATTGAAGTTTATCTGTAATGCAAACAATTTTATCAGAGAAGAACCTCATGAAAGTCATTACTGCTGAGGTCTGAAGGAATAGAATCTCACAGAGCTGTGACCTCTATGTCAGCCTGGCTACAGCTGAAAAGAAATCTGGGGTTGTTTCTTGTTTTCCTATCTATACTTAATGAAGAAAAATACCTGTCTAATCTTACGGAGAGTTTTTTTTATAAGTTGTAAACTAAACTATTCTTTTCCAGGCTTTGTGAGCTTCTTCAGGACTAGTTGACTACAAAATTTCTTTCCAGCATTCGAACTGTTCAATCTGTGAATTATACTACCATGGAGCTGCCTCCTACCATTAACCACCTTCTTTAAGAGGAGCAACTAGATTTTAAAGTTTTAACTAAGTTGATGCGTCGTGCTGTCAACAAAATAATCATATTTGTGATTGAGTTAGATTGTGGATTCTGACATCCACATCACTGACAATAAGGCACTGAGGTAATACTGAAGGTATTAATTCCTATATCTAATCACAGCATCATCAGATTAGTGTCTATCATAACGAGAATGTCTTCCAATTTCTGTGTAATTACCTTATAGTAAATTCAAAAATGTTAAAGAGAATGATCGACAATAGAGGATGTGAGAATATACGGTTAGACCTTCAGTTTCTATGCCATAAGATAAGACAAGAATCCTAAGGAGTGATTGAAAAAAATAGTGATTTGAACCATTTACATTCTGAGAAAAGCCCAATTGAGTCTAATATTACATAATGAAGAGCTAAGACTATCACTGCCAACATCAACATGGATGTTAAAGTCACCTACTATAATGACTTATCTGTTCTAAGCACTAAGATCACAATAGAACTGTCAGAGAATTCAGCTAAAAATCCGAGTAAGGAGCAGGATAGCGAATACACACAACAAAAGAGAAATTTGGTTTTTTGTGTTTTCAGTCTGGATGTACAAGACTAGAGTGAGGCTTTCAATGAATTAAAGCTTTGCTTAGGTCTAGATTAAACATTAAATCAGATTGGAAGATGCTGCCACTCCTCCCTTACCCTGCCTGAGCCTCCAGGAATGTGATAGTTTACTATGACTGGGTGGACTGGACTCATTTAAACTGACATGCCATCATCCTGCACCACTTTCAGTCAAAACTAAATAGAATCAATCTGATGATCATTATCAAATCGGGCACTTAAAGAGATTTAGATGATAGAGACCTGAACATTCAAAAAGACCCACATTTTACATTTTCTTATTGCTCTGTGTATAGGGAATTTGTGTTTATTTGATAAGGTTTCCTAGAAAACTCCTCTATTGTTTTTTTTCCATTAAAAAATCTGTGAAGCAGACAGCACCTCTAAAGGGAGTTTGTGGAGTTTTAATGGGTGTGAGACAGCACTATAGCAGCCAGCAGAGGGGCGTGTAAGACTGCAACTCTGCCTCCTGGGCTGAACTATGGTTGTCATTGTTTTGGGGTGTGTTAATGAAAATCGGGCCAAAATTCCTAAGAATACTAGAACAGTCCGCCAAAAGTGGGATGAAACTCCATCCGTCTAATCACGCCCAGGCTTTCCCCGAAAGAGTTCCATTATCAACGTAGGCCACACGTTGGCTATGGACACCACCTAGATAACCAGCGTGGGAATGACGACATGCGACTATACATATGGTCACTGGTTCAGATTGGGCAGGAGACCAGAGAAAACTATACGAGATCCCACATAGGTTTTAGAGCAAACTTACACACCGATTCAACATTAAGTTTAGTGACCTCCGATTGACGTAACTGTTGGTCATTACTGCTGACGTGAATAACAATCATACCATACTTAGCCTTAGCCTTAACCTTAGTCTTAGCATTAGTCTTAGCCTTAGCCAGCAATTTGAGATAAGATTCGGTGTCGCCCGCTCTGGCCCCTGGAATACATCGAACTATGGTCGCTGGTTTCTCTAACTTCACATTCCGCAAAATCGAGTCGCCAATTACCAAGTTTGGCTTTCTCCCAGCCGGGTGTGTCGCCGAGTGGGAAAATCTTTTAGAAACGTGAATCGGTTGGTGTGCTCCGTGGGCCGGTAGATATGCTTCCTTCGTCACCGTCACCCAGCCGCCCTGGTTTCCTGGCTGCTCGGGAGCTGCAGGGGGACAGCTAGCAGGAGCTATGCTAACGGGAGCTGCAGGGGGACAGCTAGCAGGACCTATGCTAACGGGAGCTATGCTAACGGGAGCTGCGCTCGGTCGGCCTGCACTGGTTACAGGGCGCTGGCTAGCTATTGGGTTTTGCGTTGTGCGGAGCCGTACTTCCAATTCAGAGAGCCTCGCCTCCAAAGCTACAAATAAACTACATTTATTACAGGTACCATTACCACTAAGGAGGCAGAGGGAGGACTACAACATGTGGCACTACTAGCAGGCGAGAGAAGAGAAACACCACCGTACCAGCACTTCCTGTTGGACACAACGAGAGACACACGGGTCGGACCGGAGACAAGCTACGAGGTTCCTCTGAGCAGCTTCAACACTTTAATAATTTACACACACACACACACACACACACACACACACACACACACACACACACACACACACACACACAGTGTGTCCTCGGGGAAAACACACAAAGTGCATTAACGCATCATCTGTGAGTCTGAAACAGCGGCAGCACACACAACTACAACATGGACACACAGGACCGACTCCTACTACTACTCTGAACCGCGACTCTTTAAGCATCATGTGATCATGTGACCATACCAAACAAGGCTGCCTCCATGGTCCAGTTGGTTTCATCAGTTTTTGTAGAAATACTTCTACTACTGGCACAGAACAACAACTAAAGTTCCTTACTGCAGCTAAAAATACATGCTAATGCTAAATGCTAATGCTAACAGAGGAAGCCACACAGTGCTGTAAGAGCTCATGTCAGTTCAGAAGCCTGCCTGATGGAGCCCTCCGATGCTTCAGTGTTCAGGTTTCTGTCTAACTTCTTCTAGTCAACCATCGAGTTCGACAAAGGGCAACCTCACTAAAATACGCAGCAACCTGAATAAAGACAACACTTTGAGCTGAATTAAATATTCACGGGGAGGACGAAGGCTTTCGTCGCATGGAGACGGGAGGAGGCGCGCTGCTACAGAGTAAATTTCCTCCTCTCATCGCAATTCCATATGCTGCAGCGTCTCGTCCTTTATAAAATTGGATTTGATGTCGTAAGCTGCGTGCTGCTCTGAAACTTGATCCTGGACATTTTCTGGCTTCTGGAGGTACATCAAATGTCCACACATCAAACCACCTCCCACTCATTCACCGTTGGGTCCTTAAACATGTTACAAAGAGCAACACGGATCAAACCTGAACCTGAACCTGAACCTGAACCTCAACTCGTTCTAGTCGTTCATTTACCTATGTATCCTCTGTTGTAATTTGCATTTAAAATAGTTTTTTAATCTGGTTCTGTGAAAAAAATAACATTTAAGACATTAACTTCTAATATTCAGGATGTTTAAATTAAACAATTTGGCTGTTGCGATATTTTTTTCTTGTATTTACATATAAACTGAACAGTTTCCTTCAAATTCAATCCTTAAATTTATGAAACTAAACCACCTTTAATGTTGACATAACCTACTAGCCTACGCTGCTATTTGTACCAGCTGTACCTATCAGTCTGGGAAAAAACCTCCTCCAAACACTAGTGGCGCTGGTTCTGTTGTTCTCTACCAGTCCGACCACCAGAGATAGACCCATGTGTTCTGTGGTGAATGGAGGCTTTGCAACTTGATTCCTGGTCAGTCCCTGTCATGTCCCCGGACCATGTCCCGCTCATGTCAGGTTTATGTCCCCGCTCTATTCCCTCATTGTCCCGGTCTTTCCCTGCTCTTGTCCTTTCTTACCGTTGAAGCTGACCAGCTCTGATGTAGGTTGAGCAGCTGCCTTCCCTCCGCGGGGTCCATCTTGCTGCAGACTCCAGAGCTGCCGGGACACATGTTCTGGTGCATGTTGTGCAGATCGTGAGCGACGGCGTAGACGGCGTCAATCACAAAACCTGGACCTTCCCCCTCCCTGCTCGTTAGGACGAGTCCAACAATCTCTTCCTCACCTGACAAACACACACAGCCTCAAACTGTCTGGACCAAGGTCCTCTCATTTCATACCATTCATCGTGAACTCAACACAACTGAAAACAACAAGTGTCCTAATGTTTTCTAATGTGATGATGCTGATGATTTCTAATGTGACAAATACATGTTTACAATTAGTTAAAGGACCAGGAACCAAATATGAGACCATAACCAGATAGTGAGACATTCATTCAACTGGACTTAACTCATTTAAATACACTACAAAAGTAAAAAGGTCTTCTTTCTGATGTCCTTCAGTAAGACTCTACAGTTTCCTCCTGGTGGATCATTAAACCATCAGTGCACTAACTCGTACCGTACATTTTCTTCTTGTCAGGTCCCAAGTTTGATTCCTCGCGGTCAGTTTACACCTGAATCGTTCCTCCCAGAAACGTTCGTTGAAACCAGATGTTCCTCTACTGTTGTTCCTCCAGAGATCGAGTCATGAAGTACTATGGACAAAACCTGAAGAGACAAAAATAAAATAAATAAATAGATTAACTTGAAGAGCAGTTATGATTAACACAAATTAAAACAAATAGTTTGGACTCATCTGACCCCACCCCCAATTTTCCTTCCTAATCAACCTCTTGTGACCCTGCAACATTCACTCGAGTATAATGCAGCACCCTGAAAACTGTCGCACCACAGCGGTTTGTTGAACAGAAGTTGGAAGCAGGATTAGGAAGGACGGCCCTGAACGATTTACAACACGGTGATCGTACTAAATTTCCAAATAGTAAAAAAATTCCCCCGCCTTTATATTCTTAGGATTTCGTTATAGAGTTTTTGTGTGTGTCGTTTGTATTTTTGTGTTTTAAACAACCCGTCGACTTTGAAGCTCGTTTGGGGAGAATGTACGGCGCGCCCTGCGCCTACTCTTCTCAGCCTCTGAGATGGGTGAACTCTTGCGCGCCAAACTGTCCGAACCACGAACAGTGAAGATGGCCCGTCAGTTTAGCGCGCTGGTGCGCCGCCTCTAGGACAACCCTACCAGAGACAAGAAAGAGCTTTGCGGAGTCAAAATGGAGTCACATTTATCCTCCTGAGAGCTGAGCTTTCCCTTTCTTTTTTAAAACTTTTTATTCAACAGTTCTTTAACAGTTTTTTGAGGTGAACAATCGTATCCACAGAACAGACAAAGAACATTGACGTGCAGAAGACGGGGCGCATAAAGAATCGGGAGATTTGTGTGAGTATAGTGGTAACTCTATGTGGCGGGCCACTGATCTACATTTGGGGGGGTGATCCAAGCGGAGAGGCGTCAACATCACAGTGGTCAGTTGTGAGGGCGCAGGTAGAACAACCACCGGTAGAGTAGGAGTTTAGTAATTTTGGCAGAGTAAGAAGTTTAATTACAAATTACATTTTTTTTGCACAAAAACGTGACAGAGGGACCAGCACCCTGATAACAAACAGGTTGACGACAACATGGCAGCTGAATAATACCATCACAGCAAACAATGACCAAGCGACATTTATTATCATACTCAAAGCCCACCAATGTCACTGTTCAAGATCTCCTATATCCAATACTCAAGAACAAACTATAACGTGACAACAATAAAACACAATGCACGGCTCATGGCCATACACAGCAATCATATATCAAAGTCCACGACACACAATATTCCACAGCCAAACACATTTCAGCCCGCAGGCAGTGGAACAGCTCCGCACACGCATTACACAAATTCACTATAATTCAAACCATTATTAAACTAGATTATTAGTTAATTCCATTTGAGAGATTAAAAAAAATAAATTAGACTCCATCAAGTTCTTTTTGAGAGCAGCCTGTTAAAACACTCCTTTGAATGACCTAGCTTTTATCTCCAGCTTCTGCTTAAGTGGTAAAGTCCTGAATCTCACACTGGTCAGGCAGTCAACTCCATTCATCATGCAATGAATAATGAAACATCTATTAGCTACCGGTATGTTGTTATGTATGCTAGCCGAGCTAGCAGTTCACCACTGGGCCCCACTGAGCGGAAACAGAGGAGATGGAGCATCACAACGAACTGTTCACACACAGCTACACCACAAAAAGTGTCTACAGAGGAAATTGCGTTTATCAATTGAAAACGGGACAATTAATTGGGGCTAAAGTTTATTATTTATTACTTATACGCCAACAACAGTTTTTGACACAGGAAAACCTATAAAAGTTGACGACCCTCCTCACAGCAGCGCCTCTGTGGAGCCAATCAAACTGTTGATGTGTCCCGCCCCCCTGAACCAAGATGCGTTGTGTGTATTACTTGATGTCGTCCTCAGTGGCGAAGATGATGTCTCCTTCTGCGTTTACTCGTCTCCATCAGACGTTGATATTTTATCTCCACACGACTGGCATGCACACTCACCTAGACAGAGACAGGTAACTGAGGGACATGTCCACCTGAAGACAGACAAGACACAGTAGACATGTAGACAGACGGTTCTCCACCAGCCTTCTCTGGAGATCTCATGAAGCTCCTCTCCGCTCCATCTCGAGTTCCCTCGAAGGCCAGCATGGACACGTAGTGCCAGCCCAGAGCTCTGACGATGTCCAGCATGGCCTGAGCCTGGTTACGAGTCCGGAGGAACCACCCGAAGAAGAAGTCGTACGGTTGTTTGTCGCTGAGCTCCGAGCCGTGGACGAGCGTAGCTCCCCTGAGTGGGAATTAAAAAAAAAAAAAAAAAAATGGATCTGAGCATTCATTCATTCTTAATATATTCATTCATTCATTCATTCATATCACTCAGATATATCAATCCACAACAGAAGTAAAGAGAGAGCCACCACTCAAAAACGCCCCGAAAACCAACAGAAGCCACCACAGACAGACATAACGAATCAATAATAATAATAAACCCATGATAATTTATTATTAATCATCAGGTCGAGTGTTGACCTGTCAGGATCGAGTTTGTGTAACGAGAAGTGAATGTGTGTCAGAGCAACAATCACATTAACACTGAGTGTGTGTGTGTGGTGTGTGTGTGTTGTGTGTGGTGTGTAGATTAACAAGAACCAAGCACATTAACGAGAGCAGCTCGTTATGACAACACTGTCATCAACTCATCATCATCACATCATCATCATCATCATCAGCTGCTTCACTGGAGCCAAACAAACAGCATCAGCTGATATTACAGTTTTGATTTTATTTTAAATTTCAGTTTCTTTTGGAACCAGATCCGAGGACGAAGACGATCTTCTGCTGGGACTCAGTCAGGTTTGCGTCTCCTGTGATCAGATTGGCTTATGTGGAGACGCGTCCTCACGTCGGTAGCGAGCCATTAACAGCTTTAAAAAGGTGTTTGAGCGTAATCCAGCGACCTAGACGTTCCTCATCCCCTCACCGGTCTGTCCTGTCCACCAATGAGTCCGTCCACCGTCCCCTACCAGGTGTGTCCTGATCACAGTCCAGCTTCAGCCAAGACCAACACCAGATCTATTATTTATTTTAGGTCTACCATCGACCAGAACCATAGAAGAAGAAGGAGGAGGAGGAGGAGGAGGAGGAGACATCCTGTACCAGACTGTCTCTGTATTTCCATTCTTCTCTATATATTTCTCGGAGTTATTTTGTATGTTTTTATTGATATATTCTGGTCTAATTCTACTGTGACCAAATAAATAAAAATGTCTCATGTGTTAAAAAGAGAACAAAGCAGAAGAAGAAAGAACTTCTTCTTCATCTTCATCTTCTGTTTTCGTGGGTCGACCATTATCGTGAGCATCAGATTCAGATTCAGCCTGAGACCCCTATGGGGGGCTGATTAAAACCAGATGGTGGCGTCCCAGGTGAGTCCGTACCTCAAACAGACGCAGGATGTTGGCCACCATGATAGTCACGAGCTGGCCGACGCCCCCGATCACGCCACCAGGGGGGCTCGCCGTTGGAGCAGTGGATGTCGGACGTGTCCTTCCTGGATGACGCCTGGACGAAGGTGAGTGACTGCTCCAGGGCGTAGTGTCCCCGGGAGATGTGTCCAGGATCCGGCCCTCCAGCGTGATGTTTGTCAGCAGCTCGGGTCCCCGTTGACCTGGTCCAGGGCGTACAACTTGGACTCCATGCGGTGGATCCCCTTCTCCTTCTTCATCTCGCCGCAGGCAGCCCCGTGGGGCCCTCGGGCGTTGATGGGACAACCCCCCCAGCGTGAGTCCCCAGGATCTTTAGGAGTGGGGTGGAAGTGCTGTGGGAGGAGCCACCTGGACACCCGTCCACCAATCCAGAGCAGAGAGACAGCAGGAGGATGGTGGGGGAGGGGGTCGGTGGAGGCCGGGAAGAAGAAGGGGTACGGGCAGCCGCCTGATGATGTCATAGTGAGGAGACAGTCAATAGAGAGCGGACATCCTGCTGAGGACACCTGAAGAGACAGACAGACCCGACCAATCAATAAACCAGTCAACAACCAACCAACCAATCAATCAATCAATAAACCAGTCAACAACCAATTAACCAATCAATCAATCAACTGACCAACACACCAACCAATCAATCAATCAATCAACCAATCAACCAATTAACCAATCAATCAGCATGTCCCGCCTCCTCCTTCAATCTTTGATTAATTAATAAACCGTCTTCAGATTAATTTCCTTTCTGTCATAATTTAATCTTAAATTGAACCAGGTGATGTGATCAGGAACATCTGAAACAAACTAAAAGAAAAACTTCTAATCATTTAAATAAAATCAAGGTTTTAAACTGTGATGCGAGGGATTCACTCTTTAATCTCTTTAAATCATAACTTTTTCTCTGCGTCCAGTTTAATTTAAAGTCGCACTAATTAATAATTAACACGAAACATCTGCATCAGGAACAGATCAAATAAACGAGCATCTCATCATCTAATTATTCCGTATTAATTCAGTCGTTCATCTAAACTTCATTAAACTCACGGGAGGCCCTGATCTCTCCAGTCGCGTCCACAAAGCTCGTTCTCCGGCTGCCAGATCCTCCAGAGCCCTCCGGTGAGCTCCGGATAAAACCTCCTCCTCCTCCTCCTCCAATCAGAAGCGGCCTCATTCCTGGTGTGCACTCATCCAGCTCCGCATTAACGCTGAGCTGTGTGTCCCTCCCGTCCTTACCGTCTCAGTGAGGACCACGTACCCTTTATTTCTAATACAGCGGTTTTATAAGGGGACAGCGCCCCCTGCTGTCTCTAGTCTGCATCTAACCTGTGGCAGGGTTTTCCATCCTCCCTTTCATCTCCTCTAACATCTGTCACCCGGAAAAACAGCTGGCAGGTCTATGAATATTCACAAACTCCCAAACAGGTTCCACACACAACAAACTCATTATTAAACATCTTATTGTCCACAGGTCTGGAAGAGGTTTCTTCTTTCTCTGGAACAACACTTGACCTCAGCTCTCAGCCATAGAAGAGAGCAGCGGTGAGGAACATCTGGTTTAGTATCATTTTTACCGATTTAAAGAGCAGTGAACGCATCACTGACGTTCCTTTCAGTTTCATCAAACGTTAAAAACTCAGAATAAATGATTAACATGAAATGACCCAAAACATCTGAGCAAGAATAGAACAATTACTCACTAAGAGGAGGAGGAGGAGGAGGAGGAGGAGGAGGAGCAGGAAGAAGAGGGTGGAGGAGGAGGAGGAGGAGGAGGAGGATGAGGGAGAAGAGGAGGAGGGGGAGGAGGAGTGGGCGGAGAGGAGGGAGGAGGGGAGGAGGAAGAAGAAGAGGAGCAGGAGGAGGAGGAGGAAGAAGAGAGAGGAGGAGGAGGAGCAGGAGGAGGAGGAGGAGGAGGAAGAGGAGGAACAAGAGGAGGAGGAGGAGGAGGAGGAAGAGGGAGGAGGAGGGAGAAGAGGAGAAGGGGGAGGAGGAGAAGGAGGAGGAGGAGGGGGAGGAAGAGGAAGAGGGGGAGGAAGAGGAGGAGGAGGAGGAAGAAGAAGAGGAGCAGGAGGAGGAGGAGGAGGAAGAAGAGGGAGGAAAGGGACGAGGAGGAGCAGGAGGAGGAGGAGGAGGAGGAAGAGGAGGAACAAGAGGAGGAGGAGGAGGAAGACGAGAATGAGGAGGAGGAGGAGGAAGAGGAGGAGGAGGAGGATGAGGAGGAAAGAGAGAGAGGGAGGAAGAAGAGGGCGGAGGAGTCAGGAGGGAGAGGAAAGGAGGAGGAGGAGAGGAGGAGGAGGAGAATTGAAGAGAGGGGAGAATGAAGAGGAGGAGGAGGAGGAGGAAGAGGAGGAAGATGAGGATGAGGAGGAGGAGGAGGAAGTGGAGGAGGAGGAGGAGGAGGAGGAAAGAGGGCGGATGAGGAGGAGGAGGAGGAAGAGGAGGAGGAGGTGGAGGAGGAAGATGAGGATGAGGAGGAGGAGGAGGAGGAGGAGGAGGAGGAGGAAGAAGAGGGGGGGTGGAGGAGGAGTAAGACGAGAATGAGGAGGAGGAGGAAGGAAGGAAAGGTCGGAGAGCAGGAGGAGAGGAAGAGAGAGGAATGGAAGAGGAGAGAAAGGAGGAGGAGGAGGAGGAAGAAGAGGAGGGGGAGAAGGAAGAGGAGGAAAAAGGGGGTGAGGAGAGGAGAAGGAGAGGGGGGAGAGAGGAGGAAGGAGAAGTAGGAGAAGATGAGATTGGAGGTGGAGGAGGTGAAGTGAGGAGGAGGAGAGGAGGAAGAAGAGGGCGATGAGGAGAGGAGGAGGATGTGTGGAGGTGGGAGGAGTAAGTGGAGGAGATGTTTGTGTGTGAGTTGTGGTTGTATAGGGGGGGTAGGAGGAGGAGGGAGGTGGTGGTGAGAGGAGGAGGAGGAGGTGGAGGAGCTGCTGGCTCTCTGAGTTCTGATTGGCTGACGGTCTCTGACCAATCAGCTGCTGGCTCTCTGTTCCAGTTCTTGGCCGTTTGCTCTGCGGCTGCTCCGACTGGTCGACATCTCTGAAACGTCAGAGGTATCTGGTATTGGACGGTGGCCTCCATGTTACTTGTGCGATTCCAAGGATGGCCGCAGTCGCCGTGAACCCTTCCCACCTAGGAGAAGCCTAATGTTGGGGCGTGGTCCCAGCCGTCACCAGAGGCAGGGACCAGCTGTGATTGCCGCCCCCCCGCAGCCGTCCGTGGTCATTCTAGGTGGGGGTTGGTGATCACCACGGCAAACTGTGTGGCTGTTGCCATGGCGTTGAGCTGCAGGCCAGACGTTGAGGAGGCGTGTCCTCAGAGACAGCTCGTCAAACAGAAGGCGAACGGGAACACCACGCTGTCCAATCACAGAGGCGGACCCTCTGAGCTGGACAGGAAGTCTGGAAGGAGGAGAGCTCAGACAGAAGCTCTCGAGTCACGGCCAACGCACCTGGAGACCACGAGAGACGGCCATCAGAACGCTAGGAAATGTGTACAGAGACAAAAGAGAAGACAAAAGAACAAAAGAAACAAGACAGACGGTCGCCATGAATAACCCAAGGAAGATGTTGGACAGGACGTCTCCACGGTGAAGTTGCCATGGCGTCCCTCTGCTCGCGTCCCCTCTGCCAGTAGGGAGCAGTGTCTGATGGCGGCGGTGGCAACGTCCACGAGTCTCTGGAGGACGACACACACACATACACACTATAACACATACACACACACACACACACACTATAACACACACACACACACACTATAACACACACACACACACACACACTATAACCCACACACACTATAACACACGCACACACAGACACACACACACACACACATACACACTATAACACATATACACACACACACACACACTATAACACACACACACACA
>NC_061770.1:27488220-27495720 GCF_022458985.1 Mugil cephalus
CTGCACCAGAAGTAACGGAAACATCACGAAAAGATTAAAAATGTTCTATTATCCGTCTGGTTGTTGTTTTAATGTCTGACACATGAACGACTCTAGTTTATTACATCACGTAATCAGATCCAACAGAAATCGGGTCGTATTAACGTGGTATTAACCCTGAAAAGACACGTACGCCCCCTAGTGTGGAGGAGAGAACAGATTTTTTTATTAGATTTCTCCGCTGCATGTAAACTGGACCTAGTACGTAGTCAGGAAGTAGAGTTTAGAGCAAAGCTCCATTAAACTCTGCATGTAAACGCACTGAGTCATGCAGAAAGGAACACATGGCCAGATGCAAGGCACGTCAGTATACTCCATTGCCTTGGTCCAGACACATCGGCTTTTTCTACACAGACCATGTTGACGTAATGACGAGAGCCATGTCCGCCCTCGATAGACACTTTGTACCGAGAGTTAATGGTCGGGGATGCAGACACACATTCAACAACGCACTCACGAGCGGATGAGAAGTTGTAGTCCCAAGCTCGCTGTACTGTGGTGGATAACGTTAAACTTACTGCAGCCAACTTATGATAAAACACCTGAACTCTCAACACTGGAAGCACCAGAGGGAAATTTCTCATGTCCTGGACAGTTGACTTCCACTCCTTTCCATGCTGAACTTGTACAGTGAAGCATGGCACTCCAGTAAAAAAAAAGGTCTTTCTGTGTTCAAAAACCAATGTGAGGCCACTTGAATTCAGACAGATTGAGATCAAGTTTTGTGATGCAGGACCAGCACTATACTTATTGTTACACCTCATGATGTGTCCTATGTGCCAGCATTTGCATTTGTATGAATGCAACAAGCATGAAATGTTTGGAAGCCTGAGCAGAAAACTAATTATTACCATTTGCATGTGTACAAGCTTTTGTGGGACAAGAGTAATTCCACTTAAGCATAGCATTGTTTACTTAGTCATCTGGAGTTGAAAGATTAAAATGTGACAGTAACAGTATTTTTCATCCCTTCTAGTCGTCCTATCATGGATTCAGAGATCCGCTTCTGTCTTTCATCAAATCAGTGCCTAAACTGAGACCCGTGACCTTGCTGGAGCAATCTGCAATGTTTAGGAGTTGAGGACCTGAGCTACCTGCATCACTGCCGACGTGAATAACAATCGTACCAAACTTAGCATTAGCATTAGCATTAGCCTTAGCATTAGCCCTTAGCCTTACCTGTTAGCCTTAGCTTAAGCCTTAGCCCTTAGCCTTAGCCTTAGCCACAGTTTTGAGATAAGATTGGTGTCCCGCCGCTCTGGCCCCTGGGAATTACATCTCACTATGGTCGCTGGTTTCCCTAACTTCCGCTCCACAAAATCGAAGTTTATCATTACCAGAGTTGGCTTCTCACGGGTTTGTTCGCCGAGTGTGAAAATCTGTTAGAACGGAAGCGGTTGGTGAGCTCCATGGGCCGGGTAAGACTATGCTTCCTTCGTACCGTGACCAACCCACCGCCCTGGTTTCCCCGGCTGCTCGGGAGCTGCAGGGGACAACTAGCCAGAGATATGCTAACGGGAGCTGCAGGGGACAGCTAGCATGAGCTCTGCTGAACGGGAGGCTGCAGGGGAACAGCAGCAGAAGCTATCTAACGGGAGCAGCAGGGGACAGCAAGCAGGAGCTATGCTAACGGAGCTACAGGGGACAACTAGCATAGATAGCTAACGGGAACTGCAGGGGGACAGTTAGCAAGGAGCTATGCTAAACAGGAGCTGCTGGGACAGCAACAGGACTACGCTAACGGTAGCTGCAAGGGGTACATCTAGCAGAGCTTCGCTAACGGGAGCTGCAGGGACTTCTAGCAGTAGCTATGCTAACGGGAGCTGCAGTGGGACAGCTACAGGAGCTATGCTAACGAGGCTGCGCTCGTTTTCGTGCCCCGCTCCTCGCTAACAGGCGCTGGCTAGCTATTGGGTTTTGTGTGGTGCGGAGCCGTCCTTCCAGTTCAGAGAGCGTTGCCTCCAAAGCTACAAATAAACTACATTTATTACAGGAACCATTACCAGTAAAGGAGGCAGAGGAGGAGCTAAACATGTGGCACGACAAGCAGGAGAGAGAAGGAGAGGCAGAGGGAGAGAAAGTAGCCATAGTTAACCGCTAAATACACCAAAGTTGATTAAACTGAGAGAAACGTGAGATTAACAAGGTGCTACAGAGACCAGGTTGGTTGTGTAAGCTCAAAACGGAGTTTCACCACTTATACAGAAAAATGTTTAACGATCTAAAACAGAGTGAGCCCACACAGCAGCGGTGAAGAATCGTGAAATGACGCAATCGTTTACTCACATTGACGAACGTAGGACCAGGAAGGCGTTGCCAGTACAACTCTGGAGGTCAATTGAAGAAAGGAAACAGTTTAAATAAAATCACTGGCTACTGAGGATATAATAGTAGGTAATAATATACCCACATTGAGCTATGTGATACCTGTGTTTAAATATACTACTATCTGTCCTTTAATAAGGCCCACAACATGCTTGGACAGTCCTCCAGCAGCCAAGCAACCACAGTTGAGCATAGCCAGTACCAGTATCTAAGTCCACGAAACACAGTCTGACAGAGCCCCTCTCATGGTGAGTACATGCATCTGTTGGCACACAGTTAACTCTTTGCGTAGATGGCTGAAAAATAACATAATCTACCTGTAACTTACTGTAGATATTAGTACAATCCATCAGCAGGGAATTGACAGTGTGCTTATAAATCATATAATCAGTTGGGTCTATCTTCTCTAGATTCTGGTTCGGTAGCAAATTACACAACAACTAATGATGGATGGATTATGGGATGAACACCAGGATACTTTATCACAAATGAACAGAAAAAAAATACTTTTTGTATCCAGCAGTACAATAGTTTCCCCAACAAACAATATGTTGTTCATTTAGTTCCCATGTACTAGTCAGCCAGTGTGTATTTCTTGTATGTGTTATTTTTGAAGATCTTGCAAACTTGTCTGTCCCAAAGCAACGGTTGTCGTCTATAGTTGGTACTCGTGTGATTCAGGGGGTGTTGGAAAAGGCTGATCTTATTGCACCTTTATCCTGGTCCTGCCCTCTTAAACTGTTATTAGCTGTTATTATTTATAAACCGCTACGATTTCTGTCTTCTCTTCAGGTGGGTTACAGCTCAGAAACGCAACTTCACCTAAGATCAACAAGTAGTTCAAGTAATGGACACCACACTCGTCAACTTATAGAGCAGCTCCGAGCCGCATGAGGCTCTTTCGTTCCTCTGTTGCCGCTCTCTGCAGCGAGCGGTGCGGAGCAAGGATGCTGATCAAAGCCGTTCACTTTTTCACGCTAACTAACTGCCTCAGAATAGCAGCAACTAGTCACTCATCAGTGACCGAGCGAGACACTAGATATTATATTACATCAAATCTAATATAACCTACAGCCTTTTTAAATAAAATAATGCCATTAAAGCAACTAATAAGAGCACATTTCTGTAACTTTAAGCTTTATTATTCATATTGCAATGGTAATTTGCCGTCTTTATGGGTAATTTCATTATTTTAAAATGTACAATGTTTGTAATTAAACGTTAAAAAACAACGTAAACAATTAAATATCATTTGTTGTTTTCTAAAATTAACAGTAAATTCTTGCAATCTAACCAAATATCTAGTTTGCAAACAGTTTTTGACGTGTTTTGAAAGGATTAAGTCACATTATTTTGTGTCATATACTGTTGATACATCAAATATTAATTATTATACAATCTCTTCCCATAAAATGTCATTAAAACAATTAATACATCACATTTCTGTACATTCACCAAACATCTACATTGCGATATTTCGAAATACAACATTTATTTACCATATTTCTAGGTGATGTAATTGTTTTAAAATGTGAAAATGTTTCTAATTAAACGTTAAAACAACCTGAAAACATTTAATTATGGAAAATATCTGTATTTTTACAAGAAAGTATTTTTCTGTTATTTTACAGTATTTCTATGGCGCCTCTGCTGCCAGAAACATGCTGACGGATTTATGAATTATTTAAAACTCTTATTTTAAATCAGAAAACCAACAGCTAGCTAAGCTAGCTGGCACATGTTAGCAGCCGGAGCAGTCGTCCAGCCTACAGGCGTTAGCAGTCAGCCAGATGGACCAACACAACACCAACCACGTGGAAACAGGTGGGAACCACGGCATCAGCTGGTTTTCCTGCATAAAGTTCAGGAGAGAGAGATTCATTTGCGATGCATCAAATCTGTTTCAGCGCACGGTTGATTAACGAGGCCCCAGGTGTGAACAGTGATTTGCTCTCTCTAGAGTCCAGTATGAAAGATAATGTAATAGTATGTTATCTAATGACGGACAATTCCTTTAAACCAAACTATTTTTATATTACGATTTCAGGACTGAAAAAAAAAACAGACATTTGTGGTCAAAAGTTGCTCCTTGAACAACACGGTCATTGGCTGGATTCATTAGCTGCTGTTTTCTAGGACAGGGACCTTCCACTACACAGCAGGTAAAATAAGTATGAACACATCACAAATGTTTCCCATAGGAACAGGTGAAAAACACACAGGTGAAACTAATAGGACAATGACATCACCCCCACAACGATAAACCAATTAATAACAAGAGACACAGACAGGAAACTTAAGAGAGTTGACAAAGTAAAACAGGAACTCAAAACATGATCACAACATAACAGACGACACAGAACAACAATCAGGAAGCTTCCTGCCCCTGGTCAGAGAAAATGAATATCAGCTGTCAGTCCAAACAGATGGTCTAGAAAAAGATGTGTAGGGCCCGTTCATCACAGTTTTTGGGCCTCAGCAGCTGATGAGAAAGTCTAAAACACAACAACAAGAAAACACTAAGTGCAGACAACATAAACAGATTTTCCAACTGCCCTTTGAGTCCTATTACGTCCTCTACTTTTTTACAGAAGATACCAGCGCGACTCCTTCACACTTGTGTCTAATAGATAACATGTTTCTCTTCACTCTGAACACTTTCAGCAGCAAATGTGATAAAACTGGTCGCACAGTATATCCCTGACTAGGAAGCTACATGTTGTGAGTGCAGAGCTGTCCCTCGTCCTGAATCAGCTGATCAGTTGGTCTTCATTCCTTCTAGGATCATCATGGTCCTGTGTCTGGTTCTCTGAGCTCATCAATCCATCAGAGTGATCTCTCAGACTGGGATCTGTTCCTGCAGACTGAGGTCCACTAGAACCAACAGAGCAGGACACAACAGAATAACTAGAGTCGAGACGATGACTGACACACAGAAACCGCCAACAAGATGATGAAGTCAGTGCAACTCTGTTAAAAAGTTGATTTCATGAACATCTTCCATCATCAGATGGAGTTTGTCTCAGTTTCTGATGAGGTCCAGGACTCGTTCTCTTTTGACTCTATTTTTTGGTCTCCAAACCGATAAAGGATGTGTGTGGTTTCCTGGTTAACCCTGTAATTCCAGCAGTAACCTCTCCACTCTCTCCTCTGGAGGCTGCAGTCTTCTGTCTCTTCATCTGTTTTAAATGTTTGTTTTGAAAGACTCATTTAAATCTGTCCTCAGTGTTCGGCTGATCAGGACAAACATCTATAGTCTAGGAGCAACGAGGAAAACATGTTGACCAACCCTGATCCTTAAAGAGTCTTCAGACCAGGACCAGGAGCTGACAGAGCGTCCTCCTCTCTTCATCCATCGTCCATCAGATCCTTCACTGATCAATGATCAAAGATCAACAACCTGATCAAACTGACTCTTCAGCCATAAGAGGAGATGTTACATCCTGGACCTGGACTCTGTCTGGAGAGGAGACACAAGACAGTTAGAGACAAAGACAGTTAGAGACAAAGACAGACAGACAGATAGATAGATAGATAGATAGATAGATAGATAGATAGATAGATAGATAGATAGATAGATAGATAGATAGATAGATAGATAGAAACAAACCTTTCACATTGAGCTTCACTTGTTTAATCATCAGTATCTCTCCCTCCTTGTCGTAGACTCTACAGGTGTAGGTGTTGGTGTCTCCATCTGTGGGGTGTTTCAGGGTCAGACTGAGGTCTCCAGTTTCCAGCAGGTCTTCATTCATCTTCGTTCTGTTTCTATAAATCTGGTCTGATATGTGTGACTTTCGGGAACGGTCAGAAACGTTTTGCTCATACAATGGACCTTCCTGTAGAATATGTGTCCACTCCACTCTAGTGTTCTCCAGCAGCTCTGTGGTTCTGAAGGCTGCTGGACAGACTCCGCCCCTGATCCACTCCACTGGCTGGACTGAGAGGACAACACATCACACCATCAGCTGTAGAGACAGCAGCAAGAAAGAAAGAAAGAAAGAAAGAAAGAAAGAAAGAAAGAAAGAACGAAAGAAAGAACGAAAGAAAGAACGATAGAAATAAAGAAAGAAAGACAGAAAGAAAGAAGACGGAGAGAAAGAAAGAAAGAAAGAAAGAAAGAAAGAAAGAAAGAAAGAAAGAAAGGAAAGAAAGAATAAAGACAGAGAGAAAGAAAGAAAGAAGACGGAGAGAAACAAAGAAAGAAAGAAGGTCGAGAGACAGAAAGAAAGAAGATGGAGAGAAAAAAAGAAAGAAAGAAGAAAGAAAGAAAGAAAGAAAGAAGATGGAGAGAAGGAAAGAATTAAAAAAAGAAAGAAAGACAGAAAGAAAGAAGATGAGAGAAAGAAAGAAGGAAAGAGAGAATGAAAGAAAGATAGATAGATAGATAGATAGATAGATAGATAGATAGATAGATAGATAGATAGATAGATAGATAGATAGATAGATAGATAGATAGATAGATAGATAGATAGATAGAAACAAACAAACCTTTCACTCTGAGCTCCACTTGTTTCCATCTCAGTATCTTTCCCTCCTTGTCGTAGACTAAACAGGTGTAGGTGTTGTAGTCTCTATATCTGGGGTATTTCAGGGTCAGACTGAGGTCTCCAGTTTTCAGCAGGTTTTCATTCATCTTCGTTCTGTTTCTATAAATCTGGTCCTGTTCTTCAGGACGGTCAGAACCATTCTCATACACATGGACCTTCCTCCAGTCTCTGTCCGTCCACTCCACTCTAGTGTCTCCAGGCAGCTCCGTGGTTCTGAAGGGCAGCTGGACAGACTCCGCCCCTGACTCCACCTCCACCTGTAGGACTGAGAGGACAACACATCACACCATCAGCTGTAGGAGACAGGCCGGCAGCAAGAAAGACAGAAAGAAAGAAAGAAGAAAGAAAGAAAGAAGAAAGAAGACGGAGAGAAAAAAAAGAAAAGAAAGAAAGAAAGAAAGAAGAAAGAAAGAAAGAAAGAAAGAAAGAAGATGGAGAGAAAAAAGAAAGAAAGAAAGAAAGAAAGAAAGAAAGAAAGAAAGAAAGAAAGAAAGAAAGAAAGAAAGATGGAGAGAAATAAAGAAACATAGACAGAAATAAAGAAACATAGACAGAGACATGGATAGATAGATAGATAGATAGATAG